>NC_143039.1:64261114-64303614 GCF_057628025.1 Oncorhynchus mykiss
TCCCTCCCTGTCCTCCTCCCGGTCTTGACATTTTTTTTTACTCTGACAGGTCTTTCCCCTCAACTTCCTTTCTCCTCCTACCTTACCCTTCACTCTACTTTTTCCTGTTCCAAACTTTTGTTCTCCCTCTTCTTCCTTCCTCCTCCCTCTCTTCTTCCTCTCTCCTATCATCCTCCCTTCTCCTCCTCTCTCTCCCTCATCCCTCTCTTCTTCCTCTCTCTCCTATCATCCTCTATTCTCCGCCTCTCTCTCCCTCCCTATCTTCCTCATCCCTCTCTTCTTCCTCTCCTATCATCCTCCCTTCTCCTCCTCTCTCTCCCTCCCTCTCTTCCTCATCCCTCTCTTATTTCTCTCTCTCCTATCATTCTCCCTTCTCCTCTTCTCTTTCCCTCCCCCTCTTCCTCCTCCCGCTCTTCTTCCTCTCTCTTATCCTCCCCCTTTCTTCCTCCTCCCTCCCTTCCTCCTCCCTCTGTTCCTCCTCTCTCTCCTATCATCGTCCCTTCCCTCCCTCTTCCCCTCTCTTCCAATTCATCATCCCACTATCCTTCCTCCATCTTCCCCTTCTCCCTTTCTCTCCCCTCCCTCTTCCTCCCCTCTCCCCCTTCTTTCTCATCACTCTGTCACTCCCTCCCCGCCCTCCTCCCGGTCTTGATGTTTCCTTTTTACTCTGACAGGTCTTCATCTTAATTCTGCCTCTAAGTGCCTGTATAAAAGTCATAAGGGGGTAGGAGGGGGTAGGATAGGGGTGTAGAGTGAGGGGATATGCTGAGAAGAAAGCACTTTTTAAGGAGGGAGTGAAGTGTCTCTTGACTTCAAACAGCCCATGTTGAGTGGCAATAAAAGATGAAGTCTGTGTGTTTCTGGGAACTTTTTGAAAGGCAGTTTTTGTTCTTTGTGAGAGAGCTTGCTGAGTATGCAGGGGATGTAAGGGGTTAGAGGGGGAGGTAGGGAGGAGAGACTACCTCATGGGGTGTTTCTGATGTGTTGAGGAACTGATTAGAGAGCTGCTGCTATACGTTCTCCTCCACACTCCAACTTCACCTTGATACTCTCTACAGTCAGCATTGACAGTTGGAACCTGCCATTATCCTTTGTTTTGTGTAAGTTAACTATACAAATATACTATATGTACGTATTTCATCCTAATGCATCTGGATATAGGCCTGTATCTGTGTATCAGGGCCATATTATTTTGGGTTAGGATCATATTCATTCAGGTTAGGATTACGTTCATATTCATTAGGGTTGGGATTAGAGTTTTAGTCATTAGGGTTATATTCATTAGGGTTAGGGTTAGGGTCATATTTATTAGGGTTAGGATTAGAGTCATATTGATTAGGGTTAGGTTTAGGGTTAGGGTCAAATTTATTAGGGTTAGGATTAGAGTCATATTCATTAGGGTTTGGTTTAGGGTTAGGGTCATATTCATTAGGGTTAGGGTCATATTCATTAGGGTTAGGTTTAGGGTTAGGGTCATATTCATTATGGTTAGGGTCATATTCATTAGGGTTAGGGTCATATTCATTAGGGTTAGGTTTAGGGTCATATTCATTAGGTTTAGGATTAGGGCCATATTCATTAGGGTTAGGGTCATATTTATTAGGGTTAGGGTCATATTCATCAGGTTTAGGGTCATATTCATTAGGGTTAGGGTCATATTCATTAGGGTTAGGGTCATATTCATTAGGGATAGGTTTAGGGTCATATTCATTAGGTTTAGGGTTAGGGTCATTCATTAGGGTTAGGGTCATATTCATTAGGGTTAGGTTTAGGGTTAGGGTCATATTCATTAGCGTTAGGGTCATATTCATTAGGGTTAGGGTCATATTCATTAGGGTTATATTCATTAGGGTTAGGTTTAGGGTTAGGGTCATATTCATTAAGGTTAGGGTCATATTCATTAGGGTTAGGGTTAAATTCAATAGGGTTAGGGTCATATTCATTAGGTTTAGGGTTAGGGTCATATTCATTAGGGTTTGGGTCATATTCATTAGGGTTAGATTTAGGGTCATATTCATTATGGTTAGGGTTAGGGTCATATTCATTAGGGTTAGGGTCATATTCATTAGGTTTAGGGTTAGGGTCATATTCATTAGGGTTAGGGTCATATTCATTAGGGTTTGGGTCATATTCATTAGGGTTAGATTTAGGGTCATATTCATTATGGTTAGTGTAACAAATCTCTTCGTCGTCTGAGGAGGAGTAGGAAGGATCGGACCAATATGCAGCGTCGTAAGTGTCCATGTTAATTTATTAGACTGAACACACGAAACAAAATAACAAAGTGAAAGGAAGAAACAAAACAGTCCTGTCAGGTGAATACACAAAACAGAAAACAACTACCCACAAATCATAGTGGGAACACAGGCTACCTAAGTATGGTTCTCAATCGGAGACAACGATTGACAGCTGCCTCTGATTGGGAACCATACCAGGCCAAAAGTGGACCTAGAACAAAAACATTGAATGCCCACCCCAACTCACGCCCTGACCAAACTAAAACAGAGACATAAAAAAGGAACTAAGGTCAGGACGTGACAGTTAGGGTCATATTCATTAGGGTTATGGTCATATTCATTAGGGTTAGGTTTAGGGTCATATTCATTAGGGTTAGGTTAGGGTTATGGTAATATTCATTAGGGTTAGGTTAGGGTTATGGTCATATTCATTAGGTTTAGGGTCATATTCATTAGGGTTAGGTTAGGGTTATGGTCATATTCATTAGGGTTAGGTTAGGGTTATGGTCATATTCATTAGGGTTGGGTTAGGGTTATGGTCATATTCATTAGGGTTAGGTCAGGGTTAGGGTCATATTCATTAGGGTTACAGGCTGACTACACCACTCGCGTCACGTGTGAAATCTATATTATTCAATTATTGCACCCACACTGCTCGTTCACGCCAACGGAGGTCTGCGTTGCCAAGGGCTAAAATAGAAGTCAGTTCTATTTGTGATGCAGATCACACTGCAAGTCCTGCCTCTCCCGTCTCCTTATAGAAGCAGGTACCCACGTGCCATCTCGTCATTGGTTATATCCATGTGGGTGCCTGAAAGACGAACGAGGTCGGTGGCGGTAGTAATGCACCTAATTTATGAAAGTTGTCAATCGCAATATGAAGTCCAGAGAAGAAAAAGCCTGGAAGGAGGAGAGATGACTAGAAACGATTCGGTTGACTGTTTTATGTGTACATTATTTGGCGGAGTAGAGGACCTTGTGCATTTAAAAAAAAAAAAAAAAATCCTATGATGTTCCCTAATAAGAATGACCTTGTTGAACCTGAATCTGATTTATCTCTAGTTTCATTCATCCCTATAGAGTACCACAGTATTGGTCACAATACCCATAACACCTAGCGGTCAAACAGGGAAATGGTTCCAATAATTTTCACACCAGTAATTTTTCCCATAGGGGATTTTAGGAACACTGTTTTGTGTAGGTTTACGTTTCTATTACCACGTAAATATCTCTAGGACAAGGTGACTTTTATCAATATATTCACCTGTGTTAACCCCCCAAAATGAAATTATAATTAGCTGCTTATGTGTCTATCAGAAAGAACTACAAATTCCATGATTATCTGGACGAGACTTCAGAATCAAGGCAAAGGTAAGAATCTCTGGACTAACTATCTAATGTTAGCTAAATGTAGTAATGAATAAATTAGCTACATTTCTTTAATGGGCAATTCTGTGAACTGACTTGTGCACGTTTTAAATTGACACAATACCTGTTAGCAAAGGTGTCAGCTAGAGATGGCGTGCAGGCGCTTGCAGGGATTTGTAGTCTTGCATGCTGCTTAATTTGATGCTAATTATAATTTTAGAATCTGAGAGTAAATAGAACCAAATATATTGAAAAAAAAGTCACCTTGTCTGAGAGAGACTTACATGGTTATCAAAATGTCATGCCAGGATAAGCCTACATGAAACACTTTGTGAAAATTGGTTGGAACCATTAAATTTTTTCACCGCTAGGTTTTATGGGTATTATGACACCTCCACTATGGGGCTCTACTGGGCTGACATATTCATTCTAATAAATAGTAGGTTCATGAGTTAACTCATTTCAATTGGCCCAGCTACTGATCAATAGAGTCAACAAATAGAATGATAGAAGTTAAAAAGCTCTTGATTTAGCCTCTTAGTCTGCTTCTCTTTCCTGGGTGAGAATATAACTCAGACCCTCAGGCTAGCAACTCACTCTCACTCTGTCACACACACACACACGCACACACGCACGCACGCAAACACACACACACACACACACGCACGCACGCACGCACACACGCACACACACACACACACACACAACACACAGAGAGCACTCTATCTGTGTGTTACTCTTCCCAATCTAATTGGATCCAGTCACTCTGTTTTACTCCAGCACTAAATTGGTTTCAATTTAACAACCTGGCCAACAGTCTCAACCCTGAAGTGGAGCTGTGTGTGTGTGTGTTTGGTTTTATTATCCTTGTGGGGATCACAAGGATAGTAAAATGAGGACAATTCGGACAAGTGGGGACATTTTGCAAGGCCCAACAATGAAAAAGGCTATTTTAGGCTTAGGTGTTCAAATCAAATGTTATTGGTCCCATACAGATGGTTAGCAGATGTTAATGCGAGTGCAGCGAAATGCTTGTGCTTCTAGTTCCGACCGTGCAGTAATATCTAACAAGTAATCTAACAATTTCACAACAACTACCTTATGCACACAAGTGTAAAGGAATGAATAAGAATATGTACATATACATTTATAGTTGAGTGATGGCCGTGCGGCATAGGCAAGATGCAATAGATGGTATAGAGTACAGTATATACATATGAGATGAGTAATGTAGGGTATGTAAACACAGAAAGTGGGATTGTTTAAAGTGACTAGTGATACATGTATTACATCCAATTATTATTATTATTATTAATTATTAATAAAGTGGCTAGAGATTTGAGTCAATATGTTGGCAGCAGCCACTCAATGTTAGTGATGGCTGTTTAACAGTCTGATGGCCTTGAGATAGAAGCTGTTTGTCAATCTCTCGGTCCCTGCTTTGATGCACCTGTACTGACCTCGCCTTCTGGATGATAGCGGGGTGAACAGGCAGTGGCTCGGGTGGTTGTTGTCCTTGATGATCTTTTTGGCCTTCCTGTGACATCAGGGGGTGTAGATGTCCTGGAGGGCAGGTAGTTTGCCCCCGGAGAGCCTTACAGTTGTGGGTGGAGCAGTTGCCGTACCAGGCGGTGATACAGCCCGAAAGGATGCTCTTGATTGTGCATCTGTAAAAGTTAGCTAGTGTTTTCGGTGACAAGCCAAATTTCTTCAGCCTCCTGAGGTTGAAGATGCGCTGTTGTGCCTTCTTCACCACGCTGTCTGTATGGGTGGACCATTTCAGTTTTTCCGTGATGTGTTTTCCAAGGAACTTAAAATGTTCCACCTTCCCCACTACTGTCCCGTCGATGTGGATAGGGGGTGCTCCCTCTGCTGTTTCCTGAAGTCCACGATCATCTCCTTTGTTGTGTTGACGTTGAGTGTGAGGTTATTTTCCTGACACCACACTCCGAGGGCCCTCACCTCCTCCCTGTAGGCCATCTCATCATTATTGGTAATCAAGCCTTCAAGCCTACCACTGCAGTGTCATCTGCAAACTTGATTACTGAGTTGGAGGCGTGCATGGCCACGCAGTCATGGGTGAACAGGGAGTACAGGAGAGGGCTGAGAACACACCATTGTGGGGCCCCAGTGTTGACGATCAGCGGGGTGGAGATGTTGTTATCTACCCTCACCACCTGGGGGCGGCCCGTCAAAGTCCAGGACGCAGTTGCACAGGGAGGGGTCGAGACCAAGGTTCTCGAGCTTAATGACGAGTTTAGAGGGTACTATGGTGTTAAATGCTGAGCTGTAATCGATGAACAGCATTCTCACGTAGGTATTCCTCTTGTCCAGATGGGTTAGGGCAGTGTGCAGTGTGATTGCGATTGCGTCTTCTGTGGACCTATTGGGGCGGTAAGCAAATTGGAGTGGGTCTAGGGTGTCAGGTAGGGTAGAGGTGATATGGTCCTTGACTAGTCTCTCAAAGCACTTCATGATGACGGAAGTGAGTGCTACGGGGCGATAGTCATTTAGCTCCGTTACCTTAGCTTTCTTTCGAACAGGAACAATGGTGGCCCTCTTAAAGCATGTGGGGACAGCAGACTGGGATAAGGATTGATTGAATATGTCCGTAAACACACCAGCCAGCTGGTCTGCGCATGCTCTGAGAACACGGCTAGAGACGCCATCTGGGCCAGCAGCCTTGCGAGGGTTAACACGTTTAAATGTTTTACTCACATTGGCTGTGGTGAAGGAGAGCCCGCAGGTTTTGGTAACGGGCCGTGTCAGTGGCACTGTATTGTCCTCAAAGCGAGCAAAGAAGTTGTTTAGTTTGTTTGGGAGGAAGACGTCGGTGTCTGCGACGGGGCGTGTTTTCTTTTTGTAATCCGTGATTGTCTGTAGACCCTGCCACATACGTCTCGTGTCTGAGCCGTTGAATTGCGACTCCACTTTGTCTCTATACTGACGCTTAGCTGTCTGTATTCGGTCATGTTACCGGTCACCTTGCCATGATTAAAAGCAGTGGTTCGTACTTTCAATTTTGCGCTAATGCTGCCATCAATCCACGGTTTCTGGTTGGGGAAGGTTTTAATAGTCACTGTGGGTACCACATCACCGATGCACTTGCTAATAAACTCGCTCACCAAATCAGCGTATACATCAATGTTGTTGTCTGAGGCTATCTTTTAGGTTTAGGGTTACTATTAAGTTTAGGGAAGGGTTTAGTGTTGGGGTTTGGGGTTAGGGTTAGGGTTAGTGTTAAGGTGTTTAGGTTAGGGGTTAGGTTAAGGGTAATGGTTAGATTTTAGGGTTAGGTTTTGAATGGGAATCAATTGTTTGGTACCCACAATGATACTAAAAGAAACATCTGCACTGCACACCAGGGTCATGGACTTAGTAATACTGTATGTGTGTCCTCCTAGTTGCAGTGTGTGTGTGTGTGTGTGTGTGTGTGTGTGTGTGTGTGTGTGTGTGTGTGTGTGTGTGTGTGTGTGTGTGTGTGTGTGTGTGTGTGTTTGTGTGTGTGTGTCAGTGTGGATTTATTGGACAATCTCCAGGCATATCAATCTCCAGACTTGTACAATCCTTTAGGTTTTATAGTTCTAACACACTGGTAGGACTGGAGACAGTGGGGGTCACCAGCCCTGGTCCTAGAGAGCTAGGAAAACAGCCCATTCCATCAATAATCTCATCAAGACCTTGATTAGTAGAATTAGGTATGTTAGAGATGGTTACATGGTTACAT
Source organism: Oncorhynchus mykiss (assembly GCF_057628025.1). Lineage (NCBI taxonomy): Eukaryota > Metazoa > Chordata > Actinopteri > Salmoniformes > Salmonidae > Oncorhynchus > Oncorhynchus mykiss. Next base: position 64,268,447 of record NC_143039.1, read on the forward strand.
TCATTAATATACCTCTCAGAATCATTCTAGGGTGTCTGTCCCAAATGGCCCCCTATTCCTCATATAGTCCACAACTTTTGACCGGGACCCATGTACAGGTAGTGGACTATATGGAATAGGGTGCCATTTGGGACAGACCCCAGGAACAAAGTGGGTCACACCTGAACCAGAACATGTTACTATGTTACTGAACCCCTACCAGACCCTGAACATGTACCCAGGGCTCACAATGTTGTGGGGGCTCACAATATTACAGATTCACAATATGACAGCAAACACATTTCTCCTTGACATCTGCTAACGGGGTGAGGATATATCCATCAATTGTGTGAATGTGTGACATGTGCCTCTTTCTCTCTCTCTCTCTCTCTCTCTCTCTCTCTCTCTCTCTCTCTCTCTCTCTCTCTCTCCCTCCCTCGCCCTTCCTTTCTCTCTCCCAGAGGGGAGGACGGCTCATAATAATGGCTGGAACGGAGTCAATGGAATGGCACCAAACACATGGTTTCCATTCCACCATTCCACCTATTCCGCTCTTACCTTTACCATGAGCCTGTCCTGTCCAATTAAGGTGCCACCAGCCTCCTGTAGTGGATCCACTGACAGATTTTGTGTGTGCTCCACAGTATGACCTGAGGCTGACCTGTACATGGGGGGGAAGTGTTTTATATACAGTAGCAAAGGACAGTGTCTGTCTTAATCACCATATCTATTTATTTTACTCTGACGTTACTGTGTGTCCTTTGTCTGAATGGCATTTCACACAACATGTCTTTTGTCCTGTCCATCTCTCCTTCTTACTCTCCTCTCTCTCATTCTCTCTCTCTCCAGAAGTACAATGCCCTTCCCAACAGGTAGATGACTGGAAGTTCCCTCAGACGGCCAGACACAACATCACAGGTAAATGATACACGCACGCACAAACACATGCACACACACACAAAACAGTTAGTACCATCTTGTTTATCCTGTCTGATCTACTGTGGCTCCTCTCTGTGATTGATTACTCTGCCTGGCCTGAGGATTAATGTGGTGATGGATTTGATGCAGGTTTCAATCTGGTGCGGCGCTTCTCCCTGCTCAAGACAGCAGCGGTCAGGAAGATCCGTAACCCCCGAGGACCCGTTATCCTCCGACTGGGCAAGACAGCACTCATCCACCCCACAGAGTATGTCCTCCTCCCTCCCTCCATCACTACTAACTCTCTTTCTTTGTCTGTCTGTCACCCTCTGTCTCCCTCTCTCCTTCTGTCTTTTTCCATTTCATCACTGCTGCTAGCTCTCTCTTTATATCTCTCTATCTGACTCTCTCTCTCTCTCCCTCTGCCTCTTTCTCTCTCTTTCTCTATTTTCCCATCTCATCGGCCCCACACAGTAGATCCTCTATCACTACTACATCTCTCTCTCTCCCCATCTCATCGGCCCTACAAAGTAGGTCCTCTATCACTACTATATCTCTCTCTCTCCCTCTCTCTCTCTCTCTCTCTCTCTCTCTCACACACACACTCTCTCTCGCTCTCATATACATTTACGTACTTTAGCAGACACTCTTATCCAGAGCGACTCAAAGTAGGGATTCATACATGTTCATGCTTTTTTTCATACGGGTCCCCCGTGGGAATCGAACCCCCAACCCTGCCGTTGCAAGCTCCAACTGAGCGCTCTACACCCCCCCTCTCTCTATCATTCTCTCTCTTTCTCTCTCTCTCTCTCTCTCTCTCTCTCTCTCTCATTCTCTCTCTCTATCTATCTCTGAGCACTCTACACCCCCCCCTCTCTCCCTTTCTCTGACTTTGATAATTAGCAGATATCGGCCTAATTCTGCTCTGCATGCGTTATTTGGTGTTCTACGTTGTACACGGAGGTGTACATGCAGAATCTCAATTTGTTGTTTGTCCCATTTTGTGAATTCTTGGTTGGTGAGCGGATCGTAGACCTCACAAGCATAAAGGGCTATGGGTTCTATAACCGATTCAAGTATTTTTAGACAGATCCTGTCACGAACCTCGCCGAGTATGGTGCCTCTTCCTGTTCGGGCGGTGCTCGGCGGTCGTCGTCGCCGGCCTATTAGCTGCCATCGATTCCCTTTCCGTTTGTTTTGGGTTATTGGTTAATTGGGTACACCTGTTTTGTATTAGGATTTGTTTGTAGGGTATTTAGGGGCACTAGGCCCGCTGGGTATTTGTGCGGGCTTGTTTTTGTTACTCTGTGTTTTGATGGTGTGATTTGTTCCTGTCTTTGTGTTTGCACCAGATCGGGCTGTTTTGAGTTCTCACGTTTCTTGTTTTCGTTAGTTTGTTCATGTATAGTGTCTTCATTAAAATACAATGAACAACCACCACGCTGCGTTTTGGTCCGCCTCTCTTTCAACAAACGAAGAACGCCGTTACAGATCCTAATTTGTATGTCAAATTATTTGTTCCTTTTAATGGCATAGAAGGCCCGTCTTGCCTTGTCTCTCAGATCGTTCAAAGCTTTTGGAAGTTACCTGTGGCGCTGATGTTTAGGCCGAGGTATGTATCATTTTTTGTGTGCTCCAGGGCAACGGTGTCTAGATGGAATTTGTATTTGAGGTCCTGGCGACTGGACCTTTTTTGGATTATTTATTTTTGTCTTACTGCGATTTACTGTCAGGGCCCAGGTCTGACAGAATCTGTGAAGAATATCTAGGTGCTGCGTAGGTCCTCCTTGGTTGGTGACAGAAGCACCAGATCATCAGCAAACAGTAGACATTTGACTTCACATTCTACTAGGGTGAGGCTGGGATTTGCAGACTGTTCTAGTACCCTCGCCAATTCGTTGATATGTGCTTTGAAGAGGGTGGTGATTAAATTGCATCCCTGTTTCACCCCACAGCCCTGTGGAATGAAATGTGTGTTTTTTGCCAAATTTAACCATACACCTTTTGTTTGTGTACGTGGATTTGATAATTTCATGTTTTTTTCCCAACACCGCTTTCCATCAATTTGTAGAACAGACCTTCATGCCATATTGAGTCAAAAGCTTTTTTGAAGACAACAAAGCTTGAGAAGACATTGCCTTTGCTTTGGTTTATTTGTCTGTCAATTAGTGTGCAGGGTGAATATGTGGTCTGTCGCACGGTACTTTGGCTAAAAAGCCAATTAGAAATTTGCTCAGTACATTGTTTTCACTGAGGAAATGTACGAGTCTGATTTTACCAAGGTTGCTGTTGATGCATATCCCACGGTAGTTATTGGGGTCAAATTTGTCTCCACTTTTGTGGATTTTTGTGATCCGTCCTTGGTTCCAAAAATTGGGGAAGATGCCAGCGATAAGGATGATGTTATGTATATTTGATAATTTCATTGAGGATACCATCAACACCACAGGCCTTTTTGGGCTGGAGGGTTTGTATTTTGTCCTGGTAGTTCATTCAATGTAATTGGGGATCCAGTGGGTTCTGGTAGTCTTTACTATTTTATTCTAAGATTTGCATTTGATCATGTATATGTTTTTGCTGTTTGTTTTTTGATATAGGGCCAAAAAGATTGGAAAAGTGGTTTATCCATGCCTCTCCATTTTGGATAGATAACTCTTTGTTTTGTTGTTTGGTTAGTGTTTTCCAATTTTCCCAGAAGTGGTTAGAGTCTATGGATTCTTCAATAAAATTGAGCTGATTTCTGACAGGCTGTTATTTCTTTTTCCGTAGTGTATTTCTGTATTGTTTTAGTGATTCACAATAGTGAAGGCGTAGGCTCAGGTTTTCTGGGTGTCTATGCTTTTGGTTGGATAGGTTTCTCAATTTCTTTCTTAAGTTTTTGCTTTCTTCATCAAATCGACCTTGAATATGTGGACATCTATAAGTACCTAGGTGTCTGGCTAGACTGTAACCTCTCCTTCCAGACTCATATCAAACATCTCCACTCGAAAATCAAATCTAGAGTCGGCTTTCTATTCCGCAACAAAGCCTCCTTCACTCACACCGCCAAACTTACCCTAGTAAAACTGACTATCCTACCGATCCTCGACTTCGGCGATGTCATCTACAAAATTGCTTCCAACACTCTACTCAGCAAACTGGATGCAGCTTATACCACCCACCACTGCGACCTGTATGCTCTAGTCGGCTGGCCCTCGCTACATATTCGTCGCCAGACCCACTGGCTCCAGGTCATCTACAAGTCCATGCTAGGTAAAGTTCCGCCTTATCTCAGTTCACTGGTCACGATGGCAACACCCACCCGTAGAACGCGCTCCAGCAGGTGTATCTCACTGATCATCCCTAAAGCCAACACCTCATTTGGCCGCCTTTCGTACCAGTTCTCTGCTGCCTGTGACTGGAACGAATTGCAAAAATCACTGAAGTTGGAGACTTTTATCTCCCTCACCAACTTCAAACATCTGCTATCTGAGCAGCTAACCGATCGCTGCAGCTGTACATAATCTATCGGTAAATAGTCCACCCATTTTTACCTACCTCATCCCCATACTGTTTTTAGTTATTTACTTTTCTGCTCTTTTGCACACCAATATCTCTACCTGTACATGACAATCTGATCATTTATCACTCCAGTGTTAATCTGCAAAATTGTAATTATTCGCCTACCTCCTCATGCCTTTTGCACACAATGTATATAGACTCTCTTTTTTTTCTACTGTATTATTGACTTGTTAATTGTTTACTCCATGTGTAACTCTGTGTTGTCTGTTCACACTGCTATGCTTTATCTTGGCCAGGTCGCAGTTGCAAATGAGAACTTGTTCTCAACTAGCCTACCTGGTTAAATAAAGGTGAAATAAAAAATATAAAAAATAATTTGTCATTGTTATATGAGAGGGAAGCTGAGAGGTCAAATATACTGTTTATGTTTTCTACTGCCAAGTTTACACCATCACTATTAGAGTGAAAGTTTGGTCCAGGAAGTTGTCTAAAAGGTATTGATTAAAAAAAAAAAAAAATTTAGGTTTCCACACTACTTTCCTTCTAGCTATAGCATTTATTAATATTATTCAGTTCCTTTGGCTTTGATGCCTCATGATTGAGTATTACTCTGTTCAAGTAGACTGGGATTTTGCTGTGATTGGGGTGTCAGTGGGCTAACTGTGAACATTCTGAGAGACTCTTGTTTGAGGTCAGTGATAAAGTAGTCTATTACTAATGCCAAGTGATAGGCTATATGTGTACATACCGTAGGAGTCCCCTCGAAGCCTACCATTGACTATGTACATTCCCATCGTGCGACAGACCTGTAGGAGTTGTGACCTGTTTTTGTTGGTTATGTTGTCGTAGTTTTGCCTAGGAGAGCATATGGAGGAGGGAATGCTGTCTCCTCCTGTTAGGTGTTTGTCCCCCTGTGTGCTGAGGTTGTCAGGTTCTTGTCCAGTTCTGGCATTTAGGTCGACACACACTAGTACATGTCCCTGGGCTTGGAAATTATTGATTTCTCCTTCCAGGATGGAGAAGCTGTCTTCTTTAAAGTAGCGCAATCTAGTGGGGGTGTCTTCAGAACACATTCAGACCCCTTGACTTTTTCTGCATTTTGTTGTGTTATAGCCTTATTCTAAAATGTATTAAATAAATACAAATCCTTAGCAATCTACACACAATACCCCATAATGACAAAGCCTAAACAGGTATTTAGAAATGTTTGCAAATTTATAAAAAATAAAAAACAAAAATACTTGCTATGAGACACGAAATTGAGCTCAGGTGCATCCTGTTTCCATTGATCATCCTTTCTCCAACTTTATTGGAGTCTACCTGTGGTAAATTAAATTGATTTGACATGATTTGGAAAGGCACATATCTGTCTATATAAGGTCCCACAGTTGACAGTGCATGTCAGATCAAAAACCAAGCCACGAGGTAAAAGGAATTGTCCATTGAGCGCCGAGACAGGATTTTGTCGAGGCACAAATCTGGGGAAGGGTACCAAAAAAATGTCTGCAGCATTGACGGTCCCCAAGAACACAGTGGCCTCCGTCATTCTTAAAAGGAATACGTTTTGAACCACCAAGACTAGAGCTGGCCGCCCGGCCAAACTGAGCAATTGGGGGAGAAGGGCCTTGATCAGGGAGGTGACCAAAAACCAGATGGTCACTGACAGAGCTCTAGAATTCCTCTGTGTAGATAGGAGAACCTTCCAGAAGGACAACCATCTTTGCAGCACTCCACCAATCAGGGCTTTATGGTAGAGTGGCCAGATGGAAGCCACTCCTCAGTAAAAGTTACATAACAGCCCTCTTGGAGTTTGCCAAAAGGCAATTAAAGACTCTCAGATTTTGAGAGACGAGATTCTCTGGTCTGATGAAACCAAGACTGGCTTGAATGCAAAGCTGCATCATGCTGTGGGGGTGTTTTTCAGCTACAGGAACTGGGAGACTAGCCAGTATTGAGGCAAAGATGAACTGAGTAAAGTACAGAGAAATCCTTGATGAAAACCTGCTCCAGAGCTCTCTGGGCCACAGACTGGGCTAAAGGTTCACCTTGCAAGAGGACACTGACCCTAAACACACAACCAAGACAACGCATCAGGAGCTTCAGGGCAAGTCTCTGAATGTCCTTGGGTGACCCAGCCACAGCCCGGACCTGAACCCGTTCGAACATCTCTGGAGAGACCTGAAAATAGCTGTGCAGCAACGCTCCCCATCCAACCTGACAGAGCTTGAGACGATCTGCAAAGAAGAAGGAAAGGCAGATGACCTCTGGCCTTGGATATTCCAGAATGCTCTCTCTCGCTCTCTCACTACCTCCTCTATCTCTTGCTCTCAACCCCCCTTCTCTCTCTCTCTCTCTCTCTCTCTCTTCCTCCTTCTCTTCATTTGTCTCTTCATTCATCTCTCTTACTTCAGCTATTTTTTTAAATCACCACTTAGTATGTTGGTGAATGGAGGTGGGTGATGGTTGAACTGACAGTATGTCTGTGAAACCAATTTTTGCTGTGACTATTCATTCAGCTTCCCCTCCCACAATCCTAACCTTGCAAAACTGACCCAAGATCAGTAGAAATGTCACCCTGAACACATAGAGCTGCTTACTTTCTGATTGTTTTAGCAGAAGACCAGAATACCACATATTTTCCTCCAGCAGTAACACAAAACTGTTGCAGTCACATTAACAATAGCAGTAGGTGGTTTGGGATTCCTGGAGCAAACGCATATAAAAGTGACAGCCGTTTTAACATCATATGTTACTTTTAATACCATTTACCTTAATCATTTTTAAGTTAGTTCTAATAATATGGCGGGTGTTTAAAGGTTTTTATCCATTTTTTGTTCACCATTGTCAGACTATGTAGAGGACCTGATTAAGACCACCGTGTCATACTGTCTTTTTAAACATTCTGTCTCTTGTGGTTCAGAGTTGTTGGTGTTCAGTCTGGTGAATGTTCCCTCTCTTTCCTTCTCCAGGCTGATAAACCATGAAAGTGCCCCAGGAGCTGCCAAGTGTATATCACGCTCCAGTATTTTGTTGGGATTTCTGGCTTGATAACTCAATATATCACCCCCTCTAAGTTGTTTTAGAGCAGACGTTGTGTTCTCAAGGTGCCACATAATATTGTCACATATATTGTGTGTCACAGCGTCTCGAGTGACTCTGGAAATATGACAAACAGAAATTAGCAGGTCAGGAGTCAAATGCTTTGAAAGCCACGAAATGTCCTTGTTTTTGAAAGAAAAGCATTTTTTTTCCATTAAAATAAATCAAATTGATCAGAAATACAGTGTAGACATTGTTAATGTTGTAAATGACTATTGTAGCTGGAAATGTTTTTTATTTTATTTATTTTATGGAATATCTACATAGGCGTACAGAGGCCCATTATCAGCAACCATCACTCCTGTGTTCCAATGGCACGTTGGACATTTCTAGGTGACCCCAAACTTTTGTATCCTCAGGCTGTTTTGTATGGCATGATACCAATACGATGAAGAGAAGAGTGAGTCTGTACATTTTCTTTCTCTTTTTTGCGTTTGATTATGTTGTATTGTGGATCAAAATACAGTTATTCCGGGTGTCACTAATCTTATAGTATACAGCAAATTCTCCAGTGTTAAATTTAACACCGGTCCAGTGTCTATATGGGTCCAGACTTTTTGGTGATACATTATCACACTGCTTGGTGTAAAACATTATTTACATATTTCCCAGAGTGCCTTGCCTTTCAAGTAAATTGTAGATTTACCACCCATGACTGTATTTGTTAGAGAGACATGGTTGTTGCATTCATCCATTCTCAGTCCTGTGGCCTTCATATGCCAATATGTAATCATTCAAATTAAATAATTGAACACAATACAACACGTATTTCATAAGGCCTTATTTTGAGGGCCTAGTTTTAGACTAATACAGTGGCCTGAAACTCATGGTTTACAAGCAAAATCAGGCCCGTATGTCACTTTATGTTGGCTTCCAAAATGTTGACTAACCAACATTTAGAATTTTTAAGACTAAGATATGAGACAACCTAAATCATCTAAACTGGAACAACCATTTCAGTAGCGGGTGCAATAAGTCCAGGTAACAGATTTAGAAAAAATGTCAGCTACATTAAATAGTACCCGCAAAACACCAGTCTCAACGTCAACAGTGAAGAGGAGACTCCGGGATGCTGGCCTTCTAGGCAGAGTTCCTCTGTCCAGTTATTTTGCTCATCTTAATCTTTTATTTTTATTGGCCAGTCTGAGATATGGCTTTTTCTTTGCAACTCTGCAGTCACCTCTTCGCTGTTGACGTTGAGACTGGTGTTTTGCAGGTACTATTTAATGAAGCTGCCAGTTGAGGACTTGTGGTGTCTGTTTCTTAAACTAGACCCTCTAATGTACTTGTCCTCTTGCTCAGTTGTGCACCAGGGCCTCCCACTCCTCTTTATATTCTGGTTAGAGACAGTTCCCACTTTTCTGTGAAGGGAGTAGTACACAGCGTTGTACGAGATCTTCAGTTTCTTGGCAATTTCTTGCATGGAATAGCCTTCATTTCTCAAAACAATAATAGACTGATGAGTTTCAGAATAAAGTTCTTATTTCTGGCCATTTTGAGCCTGTAATCGAACCCACAAATGCTGATGCTCCAGGAACTCAACTAGTCTAAAGAAGGCCAGTTGTATTGCTTCATTAATCAGAACATCCGTTTTCAGCTGTGCTAACATAATTGTAAAAAGGTTTTCTAACGATCAATTCACCTTTTAAAATGATAAACTTGGATTAGCTAACACAACGTGCCATTGGAACACAGGAGTGATGGTTGCTGATAATGGGCCTCTGTACGCCTATGTAGATATTCCATAAAATAAATAAAATAAAAAACATTTCCAGCTACAATAGTCATTTACAACATTAACAATGTCTACACTGTATTTCTGATCAATTAGATTTATTTTAATGGACAAAAAAATTTGCTTTTCTTTCAAAAACAAGGACATTTCTAGGTGACCCCAAACTTTTGAACAGTAGTGTATATTTGAGTAGCATAACATTAATCAATGTACATAAAAATACATATTAAAACAAACAATATTTTAAAAAATCCACCTGCAAATTAACACCAATGAGTGTTAATTTAATTCTTACAGAGAGAATTTGACTCTTACACTTGAACAACACTATAAATGTTACACTGAAAAATCAACACTATGTAACACTGGTCTATTTGCTGTTTAGGAGTCATATTACGGTTGGTTGAGAGACAGACTCTTTCTTCAGACAACATACTTCTCTCTCTCGCTCGCTCTCTCTCTCCATCCATCCTTCTCGCTTCTCTCTCTCTCTCTCTCTCTCTCTCTCTTTCTGTCTCTCGCTCCCTCTCTATGTATCTCTCTCGCCCTCTCATTCTTTCCCGCCTCTTCTCTCCCTCTTCCAGAGACGTAAATAAACAGATACATAAGAAAACATCTGCTTGCCTTTCTTCTCTTTCTCTTTGTTGTTTCTTCTCTCTCTCCCTCCCTGGTTGGAAGAAGTAGAGTGAAGAATAAGAGTCTATCAGCAGATGCCTCTGCTCTCTGATTTAAAACACTGTAGACGTGGCTCTGTTTCTCAACGGAGGGGTGGAGAAAGGGAACAAATAAATAAACGACTGTATGAACGAGTGAAAGGGGGTTATCAGTTCATGTCAAGATGACAGGTGATTCCATGAGAAACAAACCCTGAGGTGACAATATGCTGTAAAGATAGCTGTGTGAACGTGTGTGTCTGCCTCTGTGTAGCTCAGACTGGGACAGTTCCAACACCGTTGACCCGACTACCAAAACATCCTGACATAATTCCTATTAAGAGTTTGAAAGGAGCATGTTTGAAACATAATAGGTTGTTTTCAATAACACTTGACAATACCATGCAGAGCATTCCATTTGGCTGCTGGGGGACAAGGAGACCCCAGCTCTGTTAAAACCATTGACAACTATGTGCCGTTTTCAAGGGTTTGTTAAATAAATACTACAGCTAACTATTTGGTTTTAATGTCATCACCTCGTGAAGTGCAGAGTCAGAACTACAATTGTCCATTCATTCCAAGCAAAACAATTGCATATTTACATATTTACAGTACATATTTACAGTATCTCTATCATCAAAGTTATAAATCAAGTAACTGAATGCTTTCCATGATCAGTAAACATCAGTTGATCATGTAATTTCAGATACGTGAGAGTAACCCATTGTTATTATAGCTCATGGGGTAGCCTCACGATATCTCTCAATGAAGTAAAAAATGAAAAACCAGTGTCCACCACCAGGATGGGACACGTAAACCTTCTCCAAGAGTCATGGGATTATTCCCATCCACAAAACCCAGGCCTACTTGATGGTAATAACACTCACCGTTGCCCCTAGTGGCTGGTTTTGAAGGCATTTCACAATGCCCTCAGGGCATGGATCGTTCTTTCAATGTCCTTTTCTGTCACCCCATTCTCATATACACTCTATTGCTGCTTTTCTCTATAGGCAATGACTCATACTTTGTCCAACTTATATCTCCTTTCTCCCCGCCTTTGCTCTTTACTTATATCTCCCTCTTTGTAAGGTATGCAGATCTTCTGTTATTTCCCTTGGATCTCCTCTACGTTATAAATCACTGTCAGCCCTCTTCTCTCAGAGTGAGAAACCAGCTGCCAACAAAACCACAACTGTGTGTGTGTGTGTGTGTGTGTGTGTGTGTGTGTGTGTGTGTGTGTGTGTGTGTGTGTGTGCGTCCTGCCTGTCTTTCTGCGTGTGTGCATATGTGTGTGTATTCTTGCAGTGTGTGCCTATTTAAATATGGTAGCCTATATTATACTCTGTCAATCACTGTTAGTGTGTGTTTCTGTATTGGGAGAGACAGGGAGAAACAGGGAGATGAGGAATTAGATGAGATACACGAAGAGACAGGGAGATGAGGAATTAGATGAGAGACACGAAGAGACAGGGAGATGAGGAATTAGACGAGGGACAGGGAGATGGAGGAATTAGATGAGAGACAGGCAGATGGAGGAATTAGATGAGAGACAGGGAGATGGAGGAATTAGATGAGAGACAGAGAGAGACAGAGAGATGAGGAATTAGATGAGAGACATTGAGATGGAGGAATTAGATGAGAGACAGGGACATGAGGAATTAGATGAGAGACAGGGAGATGAGGAATTAGTTGAGAAACAGGGAGAGACAGGGAGATGAGGAATTAGATGAGAGACAGGGAGATGAGGAATTAGACGAGAGACAGGGAGAGATAGGGAGATGAGGAATAAGATGAGAGACAGAGAGAGACAGGGAGATGAGGAATTAGATGAGAGACAGGGGGAGACAGGGAGATGAGGAATTAGATGAGAGACAGGGAGAGTCAGGGAGAGACAGGAAGATGAGGAATTAGATGGGAGACAGTGAGATGAATAATTAGATGAGAGACAGAGAGGTACAGGGAGAGACAGTGAGATGAGGAATTAGATGAGAGTCAGGGAGAGACAGGGAGATGATGAATAAGATGAGAGACAGGGAGATTAAGAATTAGATGAGAGACAGGGAGGTACAGAGAAAGACAGGGAGATGAGGAATTAGATGAGAGACAGGGAGATTAAGAATAAAATGAGACAGAGAGAGACAGGGAGATGAGGAATAAGATGAGAGACAGGGAGATGAGGAATTAGATGAGAGACAGGGAGATGAGGAATAAGATGAGAGACAGGGAGATAAAGAATTAAATGAGAAACAGGGAGGTACAGGGAGATGAGGAATAAGATGAGAGACAGAGAGAGACAGGGAGATGAGGAATAAGATGAGAGACAGGGAGAGACAGGGAGATGAGGAATAAGATGAGAGACAGTGAGATAAAGAATTAAATGAGAGACAGGGAGAGACAGGGAGATGAGGAATAAGATGAGAGACAGAGAGAGATGGGGAGATGAGGAATAAGATGAGAGACAGGGAGATAAATAATTAAATGAGAGACAGGGAAAGACAGGGAGATGAGGAATAAAATGAGAGAGAGAGACAGGGAGATGAGGAATAAGATGAGAGACAGGGAGAAAAATAATTAAATGAGAGTCAGGGTGGTACAGGGAGATGAGGAATTAGATGAGAGACAGGGAGGGACACAAATTATCAAGGAACCTACCAGGTACAACCCTAAATCTGTAACCATGGGCACCCTCTTAGATATCATCCTGACCAACTTGCCCTCTAAATACACCTCTGCTGTCTTCAACCAGGATCTCAGCGATCACTGCCTCATTGCCTGCGTCCGTAATGGGTCCGCGGTCAAATGAACACCCCTCATCACTGTCAAACTCTCCCTAAAACACTTCAGCGAGCAGGCCTTTCTAATCCACCTGGCCTGGGTATCCTGGAAGGATATTGACCTCATCCCGTCAGTAAAGGATGCCTGGTTGCTGTTTAAAAGTGCTTTCCTCACCATCTTAAATAAGCATTCCCCATTCAAAAAATGTAGAACTAAGAACAGATATAGCCCTTGGTTCACCACAGACCTGACTGTCGTTGACCAGCACAAAAACATCCTGTGGCGTTCTGCATTAGCATCGAATAGCCCCCGCGATATGCAACTTTTCACGGAAGTCAGGAACCAATCTACACAGTCAGTTAGGAAAGCAAAGGCTAGCTTTTTCAAACAGAAATGTGCATCCTGTAGCACTAATTCCAAAAAGTTCTGGGATGCTGTAAAGTCAATGGGGAATAAGAGCACCTCCACCCAGCTGCCCACTGCAATGAGGCTAGGAAACACTGTCACCACCGATAAATCTACAATAATCGATCATTTCAATCAGGATTTTTCTACGGCTGGCCATGCTTTCCACCTGGCTATCCCTACCCCAGCAGCTTTTCAGAAGCTCAAGGAGGAACTGAGTCCTCCAAAAAACACTCGCTCAGTACTCGTGCATGGTTGATGTCGGAAGTTTACATATACTTAGGTTGGAATCATTAAAACTTGTTTTTCAACCACTCCACAAATTTCTTGTTAACAAACTATAGTTTTGGCAAGTCGGTTAGGACATCTACTTTGTGTATGACACAAGTAATTCTTCCAACAATCATTTACAGACAGATTGTTTCACTTATAATTCACTGTATCACAATTCCAGTTGGTCAGAAGTTTAAATACACTAAGTTGACTGTGCCTTTAAACAGCTTGGAAAATTCCCAAAAAATATGTCATGGCTTTACCTTCAAGCTCGGTGCCTCTTTGCTTGACATCATGGGGAAATCAAAAGAAATCAGCCAAAACCTCAGAAAAGGTTTGGTTCATCCTTGGGAGCAATTTTCAAATGCCTGAAAGTGCCATGTTCATCTGTACAAACAATAGTACGCAAGTATAAACACCATGAGACCACGCAGCCGTCATACCGCTCAGGAAGGAGATGCGTTCTGTCTCCTATGGATGAACGTACTTTGGTGCGAAATGTGCAAATCAATCCCAGAACAACAGCAAATGACCTTGTGAAGATGCTGAAAGAAACAGGTATCTATATCCACAGTAAAACGAGTCCTATATCGACATAACCTGAAAGGCCACTCAGCAAGGAAGAAGCCACTGCTCCAAAACCGCCATAAAAAGCCAGACTGTGGTTTGCAACTGCACATGGGGACAAAGATCGTACTGTTTGGAGAAATTTCCTGTGGTCTGATGAAACAAAAATAGAACTGTTTGGCCATAATGACCATCGTTATGTTTGGAGGAAAAAGGGGGAGGCTTCCAAGCCGAAGAAAAAGTTGTAGCAAAATTGCTTAAGGACAACAAAGTCAAGGTATTGGAGTGGCCATCACAAAGCCCTGACCTCAATCCTATAGGAAATGTATGGGCAGAACTGAAAAAGCGTGTGCGAGCAAGGAGGCCTACAAACCTAACTCAGTTACACCGGCTCTGTCAAGAGGAATGGGCCAAAATTCACCCAACTTATTGTGGGAAGCTTGTGGAAGGCTACTCAAAACATTTTACCCAAGTTTAACCATTTAAAGGCAATGCTACCAAATACTAATTGAGTGTATGTAAACTTCTGACCCACTGGGAATGTGATGAAAGAAATAAAAGCTGAAGTAAATCATTCTCTATACTATTATTCTGACATTTCACATTCTTAAAATAAAGTGGTGATCCTAACTGACCTAAGACAGGGATTTTTTACTTGTATTAAATGTGAGGAATTGTGAAAGCTGAGTTTAAATGTATTTGACTGAGGTGTATGTAAACTTCCGACTTCAACTGTAGGTGCTGTGCTGACTCAGAAACAGGCTGACAATACTTGGACACCTGTGACATACAACTCAAGAGGAATGACTGATATAGAGAAATGCTAATCATAGATTGAGAAAGAGGCCATAGCAGCCACATAGGCATGTGAAAGACTGACTCCTTACCTTCAGGTCCTGCAGTTCACACCAGAAACTGACCACAAACCCCTCCTCCCGTTGCTAGGCTCCAGAGTCCTAGATCAGGGTCCTATGATTTACACCGCGACCTCTGAGATTCACCTACAACATCGTCCATGTGTTGGGAAGAATCTCATCACTGCAGATACGCTGTCGAGGGCACCGATGGGTGACGCACCATCCACTGCGACTTACAACTGGACAAGATAGTGTACGTGGATACCATCGTTTCCTCACTACCAGTTGCAGAGGTAAAGCTGCACACAGACACCTTTCATTATTCTGAAAGGTGAAAGACTTGTAACTAACTGTAAGCACAGACACTCAAGAGGTGAAATACTTCAAAAGATCCATGATGGACATCAAGGAATCTCAAAGTGCCAAGCAAGGGCCCAGCAGTCAGTGTGGTGGCCAGGAATTTCATCCCAGATCCGACAAGCAGTCGACAGGTGTGAAATCTGCCAAAAACACAGAACAGCCGCTCATACCCTCCCTCCATTCCTGAACGACCATGGCAAAAGGTGGGAATGGCCCTACTTGAGTGGAACAAGACTTCGGTTGAGACCACCTTCAGGGCTGTAAAAGAAGCCTTTGTCTGCCATGGAGTTACGGAGACAGTAGTTTCAGACAATGGACCACAGTTCTCCTCAAAGATCTTCTGAGTATACATTGAGTGCATAAAAACATTAGGAACACCTGCTCTTTCCATGACAAACTGACCAGGTGAATCCAGGTGAAAGCCATGATCCCTTATTGATGTCACCTGTTAAATCCACCTAAATCATTGTAGGTGAAGGGGAGGAGACAGGTCAACTTCTTATGGTATAGGGGATGCTTGCGTCCCACTTGGCCAAAAAACAGGGAAAATGCAGAGCGGAAAATTCGAATAAATTGATTAAAAAAATCTAACTTTCATTAACTCACACATGTAAGATACTCAATTAAAGCTACACTCGTTGTGAATCCAGCCAACATGTCAGAGTTTAAAAAAGCTTTTCGGCGAAAGCATAAGAAGCTATTATCTGATGATAGCACAACAGTAAACAAAGAGAGTAGCATATTTCAACCCTGCAGGCGCTACACAAAACGCAGAAATAACATTTAAAACATGCCTTACCTTTGACGAGCTTCTTTTGTTGGCACTCCAATATGTCCCATAAACATCACAATTGGTCCTTTTGTTCGATTAATTCCATCCATATATATCCAAAATGTCAATTTATTTGGCGCGTTTGATCAAGAAAAAAACAGCTTCCAAAATGCGCAACGTCACTACAAAATATTTAAAAAGTTGCCTATGAACTTTGCCAAAATATTACAGACTACTTTTGTAATACAACTTTAGGTATTTTTAAATGTTAATAATCGATCAAATTGAAGACGGGTCTATCTGTGTTCAATACAGGAACACAACAAACCAAGCAACTTTTCAAGTCTTGCGCAACTCTCAATAGTGTTACGCAGTTCCTAGTTGGCATCATTGCACAAATGAATAACCTCAACCAAATTCCAAAGACTGGTGACATCCAGTGGAAGCGGTAGGAACTGAAAACAAGTTCCTAAAAAATATTGTTTGCCAATGAGAACTCAGTGAACAGACAGAGACCTCAAAAAAACATTTCTGAACGATTAGTCCTCGGGGTTTTGCCTGCTACATAAGTTATGTTATACTCACAGACATGATTCAAACAGTTTTAGAATCTTCAGAGTGTTTTCTATCCAAATCTACTAATACTATGCATATCTTATATTCTTGGCATGAGTAGCAGGAAGTTGAAATTGGGCACGCTATTTATCCAAAAGTGAAAATGCTGCCCCCTATACCTTAAGAAGTTAAAGAAGGATTTTTTGGCCTTAAGACAATTGAAACATGGATTGTGTATGTGTGCCATTCAGAGGGTTAATGAGGAAGACAAAGATTGAAGTGCTTTTCGAAATGGGTATGGTAGTAGGTGCCAGGCCCCCCGGACTGTGTCAAGAACGGCAGCGCCGCTGGGTTTTTCACGCTCAACAGTAATAGTTCTATTTTCAGAATTAGTAGGCTGACACATTACCTTTAGCTATACAGAATATCTCACCACCATGCTTTTCCATCTCATCTCTCCTTTAGTCCATTTTCTATGACACCGAGAGAGGGACTGTCAACAGTTTCATGGAATAGCCTTGTGAAAACATGTTACTATCCATGTTCCTGAAGAGATTTCACATGGGTAGTTACAGGGACAAGGTTGGCGAGTCCATGGCTTACTGAGTTCGGGTGGAATATCACCTGTTGATAACCAGAGTAGCCTACCCTACATGAGTATTTCCCGGCGGGAAAGGGGCCTCCATTCGCTATGGGTGATATGTTTTTTTCTCTTGCCCCTGTTCCTGCCCGTTTGATAATGGGCCATTCTAAATCAGAACTCATTTTACATATTAGTAAAGACAAGATTCAATTGAGAATAGTTTGATGGGTGAAATTATGATCACTTGATGAGAGAACAGCTGTGCAGCCTGAGGCAAGGAACAGAGATCTAAGCATTTTTTGCTACTTTCTCAAACCATCCATAGTCTGTAGTCGCACCATGCAGCCAAAACATGTTTGATTTCTGAGACATTCTAAGGCTTGTATCATTCACAACTAAAGTTGCCAAATAACTCTAAATCTAGCATATTAGACATGTTTCAAATGATCACTTTAATTCTGAACATAGCCACTTCATATGACACTCTCGCTACAGAATGGGAAAAATTTTGTTTCTACTTTATTCAGATAACTTCAATTATATTCTTCTTACTATATCATATAATATAAAATAATGGGCCAGGAACTTATAAGCATATCTTGTCTGCTAAATGAACAGGACTACAACCTATGGCATGGCGCTTGTTCTAGTGAAATACATTTTCTTCATCTCATAAGGTTTCTTTAAACCTGACTAAAATAAATAAGTGATTTATTGTGATGGTGTATATTCAATGGATTTATTGTACTTTTTAAAATGTAGATGCTCCAAAGGAGGCTTGTTTACGTGGAGGCCTGGAGACGCTAAATGTGTTTATGTTCATTACGGTCAATTACCGTGCGACCGGCAGTCTCTTGCATGACAATAAACCATCTGACAAAATGTAATGACCGCCACATCTGTAACTATACCTGGTTTTATCTTACTAACCATCTGACAAAATGTAATGACTGCCACATCTGTAACTATACCTGGTTTTATCTTACTAACCACCTGACAAAATGTAATGACCGCCACATCTGTAACTATACCTGGTTTTATCTTACTAACCACCTGACAAAATGTAATGACCGCCACATCTGTAACTATACCTGGTTTTATCTTACTAACCATCTGACAAAATGTAATGACCGCCACATCTGTAACTATACCTGGTTTTATCTTACTAACCACCTGACAAAATGTAATGACCGCCACATCTGTAACTATACCTGGTTTTATCTTATTAACCACCTGACAAAATGTAATGACCGCCACATCTGTAACTATACCTGGTTTTATCTTACTAACCATCTGACAAAATGTAATGACCGCCACATCTGTAACTATACCTGGTTTTATCTTACTAACCACCTGACAAAATGTAATGACCGCCACATCTGTAACTATACCTGGTTTTATCTTACTAACCACCTGACAAAATGTAATGACCGCCACATCTGTAACTATACCTGGTTTTATCTTACTAACCACCTGACAAAATGTAATGACTGCCACATCTGTAACTATACCTGGTTTTATCTTACTAACCACCTGACAAAATGTAATGACTGCCACATCTGTAACTATACCTGGTTTTATCTTAATAACCATCTGACAAAATGTAATGACCGCCACATCTGTAACTATACCTGGTTTTATCTTACTAACCACCTGACAAAATGTAATGACCGCCACATCTGTAACTATACCTGGTTTTATCTTACTAACCATCTGACAAAATGTAATGACCGCCACATCTGTAACTATACCTGGTTTTATCTTACTAACCATCTGACAAAATGTAATGACCGCCACATCTGTAACTATACCTGGTTTTATCTTACTAACCACCTGACAAAATGTAATGACCGCCACATCTGTAACTATACCTGGTTTTATCTTACTAACCACCTGACAAAATGTAATGACCACCACATCTGTAACTATACCTGGTTTTATCTTACTAACCATCTGACAAAATGTAATGACCGCCACATCTGTAACTATACCTGGTTTTATCTTACTAACCACCTGACAAAATGTAATGACCGCCACATCTGTAACTATACCTGGTTTTATCTTACTAACCATCTGACAAAATGTAATGACCGCCACATCTGTAACTATACCTGGTTTTATCTTACTAACCACCTGACAAAATGTAATGACCGCCACATCTGTAACTATACCTGGTGTTATCTTACTAACCATCTGACAAAATGTAATGACCGCCACATCTGGAACTGTACCTGGTTTTATCTTACTAACCACCTGACAAAATGTAATGACCGCCACATCTGTAACTATACCTGGTTTTATCTTACTAACCACCTGACAAAATGTAATGACCGCCACATCTGTAACTATACCTGGTTTTATCTTACTAACCACCTGACAAAATGTAATGACCACCACATCTGTAACTATACCTGGTTTTATCTTACTAACCATCTGACAAAATGTAATGACCGCCACATCTGTAACTATACCTGGTTTTATCTTACTAACCACCTGACAAAATGTAATGACCGCCACATCTGTAACTATACCTGGTTTTATCTTACTAACCATCTGACAAAATGTAATGACCGCCACATCTGTAACTATACCTGGTTTTATCTTACTAACCACCTGACAAAATGTAATGACCGCCACATCTGTAACTATACCTGGTGTTATCTTACTAACCATCTGACAAAATGTAATGACCGCCACATCTGGAACTATACCTGGTTTTATCTTACTAACCACCTGACAAAATGTAATGACTGCCACATCTGTAACTATACCTGGTTTTATCTTACTAACCATCTGACAAAATGTAATGACTGCCACATCTGTAACTATACCTGGTTTTATCTTACTAACCACCTGACAAAATGTAATGACTGCCACATCTGTAACTATACCTGGTTTTATCTTACTAACCACCTGACAAAATGTAATGACCGCCACATCTGTAACTATACCTGATTTTATCTTACTAACCATCTGACAAAATATAATGACTGCCACATCTGTAACTATACCTGGTTTTATCTTACTAACCACCTGACAAAATGTAATGACCGCCACATCTGTAACTATACCTGGTTTTATCTTACTAACCATCTGACAAAATGTAATGACCGCCACGTCTGTAACTATACCTGGTTTTATCTTACTAACCACCTGACAAAATGTAATGACCGCCACATCTGTAACTATACCTGATTTTATCTTACTAACCATCTGACAAAATGTAATGACTGCCACATCTGTAACTATACCTGGTTTTATCTTACTAACCACCTGACAAAATGTAATGACCGCCACATCTGTAACTATACCTGGTATTATGTTACTAATCACCTTCCTTAACGACAGGTGTCCCTGTCTCCTTATTCTTACAACACACACATACAGTGCCTTGCAAAAGTATTCGGCCCCCTTGAACTTTGCGACCTTTTGCCACATTTCAGGCTTCAAACATAAAGATATAAAACTGTATTTTTTTGTGAAGAATCAACAACAGGTGGGACACAATCATGAAGTGGAACGACATTTATTGGATATTTCAAACTTTTTTAACAAATCAAAAACTGAAAAATTGGGCGTGCAAAATTATTCAGCCCCTTTACTTTCAGTGCAGCAAACTCTCTCCAGAAGTTCAGTGAGGATCTCTGAATGATCCAATGTTGACCTAAATGACTAATGATGATAAATACAATCCACCTGTGTGTAATCAAGTCTCCGTATAAATGCACCTGCACTGTGAAAGTCTCAGAGGTCCGTTAAAAGCGCAGAGAGCATCATGAAGAACAAGGAACACACCAGGCAGGTCCGAGATGCTGTTGTGAAGAAGTTTAAAGCCGGATTTGGATACAAAAAGATTTCCCAAGCTTTAAACATCCCAAGGAGCACTGTGCAAGCGATACTATTGAAATGGAAGGAGTATCAGACCACTGCAAATCTACCAAGACCTGGCCGTCCCTCTAAACTTTCAGCTCATACAAGGAGAAGACTGATCAGAGATGCAGCCAAGAGGCCCATGATCACTCTGGATGAACTGCAGAGATCTACAGCTGAGGTGGGAGACTCTGTCCATAGGACAACAATCAGTCGTATATTGCACAAATCTGGCCTTTATGGAAGAGTGGCAAGAAGAAAGCAATTTCTAAAAGATATCCATAAAAAGTGTTGTTTAAAGTTTGCCACAAGCCACCTGGGAGACACACCAAACATGTGGAAGAAGGTGCTCTGGTCAGATGAAACCAAAATTGAACTTTTTGGCAACAATGCAAAACGTTATGTTTGGCGTAAAAGCAACACAGCTGAACACACCATCCCCACTGTCAAACATGGTGGTGGCAGCATCATGGTTTGGGCCTGCTTTTCTTCAGCAGGGACAGGGAAGATGGTTAAAATTGATGGGAAGATGGATGGAGCCAAATACAGGACCATTCTGGAAGAAAACCTGATGGAGTCTGCAAAAGACCTGAGACTGGGACGGAGATTTGTCTTCCAACAAGACAATGATCCAAAACATAAAGCAAAATCTACAATGGAATGGTTCAAAAATAAACATATCCAGGTGTTAGAATGGCCAAGTCAAAGTTCAGACCTGAATCCAATCGAGAATCTGTGGAAAGAACTGAAAACTGCTGTTCACAAATGCTCTCCATCCAACCTCACTGAGCTCGAGCTGTTTTGCAAGGAGGAATGGGAAAACATTTCAGTCTCTCGATGTGCAAAACTGATAGAGACATACCCCAAACGACTTACAGCTGTAATCGCAGCAAAAGGTGGCGCTACAAAGTATTAACTTAAGGGGGCTGAATAATTTTGCACGCCCAATTTTTCAGTTTTTGATTTGTTAAAAAAGTTTGAAATATCCAATAAATGTCGTTCCACTTCATGATTGTGTCCCACTTGTTGTTGATTCTTCGCAAAAAAATACAGTTTTATATCTTTATGTTTGAAGCCTGAAATGTGGCAAAAGGTCGCAAAGTTCAAGGGGGCCGAATACTTTCGCAAGGCACTGTATGTGTATGTGCGGACGTGTTTAACTAATCTTGTGAATAGTTATAAACAAACAAAAATTTGACCAACTGGGGATATTTTGTTAGTTTCCACAAGGCCAAATGTTATTTCTAAGGGGTTTAGGGTTGAGGTTAGAATTAGGGTTAGGGTTAGAATTATGTGAATCGTTAGGAGCTAGGGTTAGTTTTAGGGTTAGGGTTAAAATAGGTTTTTAGGTTAAGGTTAGGGTAAGAGTACATGTTAAGGTTAAGGTTAGGGATAGGGGTTAGGGAAAATAGGATTTTGAATGGGACTGAATTGTGTGTCCCCATAAGGTTAGCTGTACAAGACTTTGTGTGTGTGTGTGTGTGTCTAACAGTTTGTTTTCTCAGTCAGGTGTTCCCCCATGGTCTTCCTGATGAGTTCACGCTGGTCTTCACTTTGCTCCTCAAGAAGAAAACACTGAGAGACAACATCTACCTCTTCCAGATCTCTGATGAACAGGGATACCCACAGGTATACACTTCTCTTTTCACCTCCCTCTCTCATCTCTGTTCTCTACCCTCTTTTATTACGCTCTTTCCTCCCCTCTTCCTTCTCTCCACCATACTCTCTCCTCTGTCTCTCCCTCATCTCTCTCTCTCTTCTGCTCCCTCTTTCATCTCTCCCCTCTCCATCTCTCCACTCTCTATCCTCCCTTCAGCTTCTCCTCTCTCTCTCTCTGTTGTTTCTCATTATTATTCATGTTACTTCTATAATAAGTCTGAAGCCACATTTAAATACTCCATGTATATGATGAATTGCAGGCAAACCATCTCATTATAAATGATTGATTGTGTGTTTTCAGTGGCAATAATTAGTATACAGTATATTACTTTTGTCTATGTCTTTGCTAACTTTGCAGTGTGTTCCATGTAGCCCATATTGAGACACAAAGCACTGTACTGAACGTGTAGCTCCTTCTCCTTGTGGCTACTGCTTGGGACTGGATAGGCATATTCAATGAGGCATTGGCTTCAACATTGCTTACACCTACAACACAATATCAGATTCTGTCAGATCTGTAGACTTCTCTGTAGAGGTGTTGTTTCCCAAACAGATGTGATACAACTGTTTTTTCCCTGTCTCTCCTCCCCTCCCCTGCCTCCTTGTCTCCCCCCTCCCCTCCCCTGCCTCCTCGTCTCCCCCCTCCCCTCCCCTGCCTCATCCTCTCTCCTCTTTCCTTCCTCCCTCCCCCCTAGTTCTCTCTTGACCTGAATGGCCCTGAGGCCACCCTGTCCCTGCGTGCGCGGGGGGCCGACCCCCTGAGTGACCCAGTTGGGTGTTTGTTCAGTGGGGAGGGAGTTGAGTCTCTCCTGGACAGTGGCTGGCACAAACTGTCCCTCAGCGTCCAACAGGGAGCAGCCTCTCTACACGTGGACTGCAGCTCCATCCAGACCATGCCCCTGGAGCCCCGGGGAGAGCTACCCACCAAAGGACACACCCTGCTGGGGATCAGAGCTACTGATGCTGCCCCTGTGGAGGTATTGACTGGAAGACCAGGGAGGTTGAGGGGGGGTTGATTGTGGTAGGAAGTTGGGTGTAGGGAGATGGGGTTGGGTCAACCTGTATGTGGGGAGTAGCTATATGGAGGTGAAGACTGTGGGAGGAGGGAAGAGATGGAGGGAGAGGTAGAGAGGCTTGGAGGAGGAGAGACATGTAAGGAAAGGTGGAGAGGATGGGAGGAGGGAGGAGATGGAGGGAGAGGTGGAGATAGGGGACAGGTATACTTAGGGGTGATGGTTGGGGCTGTAGTAGTGGGCTTGTAGTTGTAGTGGGTATACTTGGTCTCTAACAATATTTGTTATCCTTCTCTCTCTTTCTCTCTCTCTCTCTCTCTCTTCCTCTCTCTCGCTCGCTCTCTTCCATCCTCTCGTCCCCTATCTCTCCCTTCCTTTCTCTCTGCCCCTTTCCTCTTCATCTCTGCCCGTCTCACAGATGGACATTCAGCAGGTGATGGTGTACTGTGATGCCTCCCTGGCCAGTCAGGAGGCCTGCTGTGAGATACCTGGTGCTCGGGTGAGAACACCAAACATTACATATCGCTCCCACAACCACCACACCAACCATCACACAATGCTTCTGCAACCATCACACTGACCATCACACAACGCTTCTGCAACCATCACACTGACCATCACACAACGCTTCTGCAACCATCACACTGACCATCACACAATGCTTCTGCAACCATCACACATCGCTCCCACATCCACCACACCAACCATCACACAATGCTTCTGCAACCACCACACCAACCATCACACAATGCTTCTGCAACCATCACACTGACCATCACAAAATGCTTCTGCAACCATCACACATCACTCCCACAACCACCATCATATGTAGACTTGCTGATTTTGAGTATTTATGCCTGGAGAAAGTGTTCCCACACAGTTGGTATCAAGCAGAATCAACTATGTTGACAGAGAAAGAGAGAGCTCAGGGATGGGTGGAGAGCACAGCCATTTCTGAAATGATTTTTAACCTGAAGGCATTTCCGCCCTGATGTCTGTTTTTGTCTGTACAGACTTTTTGTACATATGCGGAAGTGTCCTTCATGTTTGTAAGTGTGTGTGTGTCTGTGTGTGTGTGTGTGTGTTTGTATGTTTGTTTGTGTCTCTGTGTGTCTGTCTGTACTCTGCGTATAGGCCTACGTATGAAAGACAGACAAACAGGGAGAGAGAAGTTACTCAGAACACCTTCAGAACTGTAGAACAGCCCAGAACACTTTCAGAACCCTCTAGAAAAAAAGTGATTTCCTTTGAAGAGGAGAGGAGGAAGACATCCAACTCTCCTCCCTCTTCTCTTGCACTCTGAGCTGTCTGCTGTAAGGCTCACCAGAACACTGTTTAGACCTGATCCAGGAGCTGCAGCACACACATCCCACCAGTCATTCTGAGAAGAGACATCAGCTGTTTGATAAAGATAGGAGAGAGATGTCACAGAGAAAAGTGGGAGATGACAGTTTTATCAACCTGGACTCGGGGGTAGATTCGAACCACTCCAATTAGTATGGTCGTGTGTTACCATGGAAGACCCCTCAATGTGTTGGCCTGTTGCACTACTTTGTCGTCAGTTCAGCTGTTTCCAGGCAGTTCCCTGACGTTTGCTACCTGTAGGCTACGCTTTCACCTTAGACCAAAGCCCTTGATCATGACTCTCCGTTACGTTACACGTGAGTGTCATTGGACGAAGGCGTCTCCTGTGCAGGGGAGTTTAGAGCCCTGACGCTCAATCTGAACATTACCACGCAGCACTTGAGGGCCGGTTTAGGATGCGGAAGGACCTTATCTTTCATATCAGCAAGATAATAATCAAAAAAAGTCAAATTGATACACATCTTGATAGAGTTAATGTTCCCACTCGGCCACATCTCCATGTTGCAGACAAGAGGCGACCACATGTGCTAATTAGCTATTCTAGTGTGCTCTGAACATCTGTGTGTAGTGTAACTCAGGATGGAAGCACCCATAGCTGTATGGACCTGTGTGTAGTGTAACTCGAGATGGAAGCACCCATAGCTGTATGGACCTGTGTGTAGTGTAACTCAGGATGGGGAAGCACCCATAGCTGTATGGACCTGTATGTAGTGTAACTCAGGATGGAAGCACCCATAGCTGTATGGACCTGTGTGTAGTGTAACTCGAGATGGAAGCACCCATAGCTGTATGGACCTGTGTGTAGTGTAACTCGAGATGGCTGTATGGACCTGTGTGTAGTGTAACTCGAGATGGCTGTATGGACCTGTGTGTAGTGTAACTTGAGATGGCTGTATGGACCTGTGTGTAGTGTAACTTGAGATGGCTGTATGGACCTGTGTGTAGTGTAACTTGAGATGGCTGTATGGACCTGTGTGTAGTGTAACTTGAGATGGCTGTATGGACCTGTGTGTAGTGTAACTTGAGATGGATGTATGGACCTGTGTGTAGTGTAACTTGAGATGGCTGTATGGACCTGTGTGTAGTGTAACTTGAGATGGCTGTATGGACCTGTGTGTAGTGTAACTTGAGATGTCTGTATGGACCTGTGTGTAGTGTAACTTGAGATGGCTGTATGGACCTGTGTGTAGTGTAACTTGAGATGGCTGTATGGACCTGTGTGTAGTGTAACTTAGATGGCTGTATGGACCTGTGTGTAGTGTAACTTAGATGGCTGTATGGACCTGTGTGTAGTGTAACTTAGATGGCTGTATGGACCTGTGTGTAGTGTAACTCGAGATGGCTGTATGGACCTGTGTGTAGTGTAACTCGAGATGGCTGTATGGACCTGTGTGTAGTGTAACTCGAGATGGCTGTATGGACCTGTGTGTAGTGTAACTCGAGATGGCTGTATGGACCTGTGTGTAGTGTAACTTGAGATGGCTGTATGGACCTGTGTGTAGTGTAACTTGAGATGGCTGTATGGACCTGTTTGTAGTGTAACTTGAGATGGCTGTATGGACCTGTGTGTAGTGTAACTCGAGATGGCTGTATGGACCTGTGTGTAGTGTAACTCGAGATGGCTGTATGGACCTGTGTGTAGTGTAACTTGAGATGGCTGTATGGACCTGTGTGTAGTGTAACTTAGATGGCTGTATGGACCTGTGTGTAGTGTAACTTAGATGGCTGTATGGACCTGTGTGTAGTGTAACTTAGATGGCTGTATGGACCTGTGTGTAGTGTAACTTAGATGGCTGTATGGACCTGTGTGTAGTGTAACTTAGATGGCTGTATGGACCTGTGTGTAGTGTAACTCAAGATGGCTGTATGGACCTGTGTGTAGTGTAACTCGAGATGGCTGTATGGACCTGTGTGTAGTGTAACTCAAGATGGCTGTATGGACCTGTGTGTAGTGTAACTCGAGATGGCTGTATGGACCTGTGTTTAGTGTAACTCGAGATGGCTGTATGGACCTGTGTGTAGTGTAACTCGAGATGGCTGTATGGACCTGTGTGTAGTGTAACTTGAGATGGCTGTATGGACATGTGTGTAGTGTAACTTGAGATGGCTGTATGGACCTGTGTGTAGTGTAACTTGTGATGGCTGTATGGACCTGTGTGTAGTGTAACTTGAGATGGCTGTATGGACCTGTGTGTAGTGTAACTTGAGATGGCTGTATGGACCTGTGTGTAGTGTAACTTGAGATGGCTGTATGGACCTGTGTGTAGTGTAACTCGAGATGGCTGTATGGACCTGTGTGTAGTGTAACTCGAGATGGCTGTATGGACCTGTGTGTAGTGTAACTTGAGATGGCTGTATGGACCTGTGTGTAGTGTAACTTAGATGGCTGTATGGACCTGTGTGTAGTGTAACTTAGATGGCTGTATGGACCTGTGTGTAGTGTAACTTAGATGGCTGTATGGACCTGTGTGTAGTGTAACTTAGATGGCTGTATGGACCTGTGTGTAGTGTAACTTAGATGGCTGTATGGACCTGTGTGTAGTGTAACTCAAGATGGCTGTATGGACCTGTGTGTAGTGTAACTCGAGATGGCTGTATGGACCTGTGTGTAGTGTAACTCAAGATGGCTGTATGGACCTGTGTGTAGTGTAACTCGAGATGGCTGTATGGACCTGTGTTTAGTGTAACTCGAGATGGCTGTATGGACCTGTGTGTAGTGTAACTCGAGATGGCTGTATGGACCTGTGTGTAGTGTAACTTGAGATGGCTGTATGGACATGTGTGTAGTGTAACTTGAGATGGCTGTATGGACCTGTGTGTAGTGTAACTTGTGATGGCTGTATGGACCTGTGTGTAGTGTAACTTGAGATGGCTGTATGGACCTGTGTGTAGTGTAACTTGAGATGGCTGTATGGACCTGTGTGTAGTGTAACTTGAGATGGCTGTATGGACCTGTGTGTAGTGTAACTTGAGATGGCTGTATGGACCTGTGTGTAGTGTAACTTGAGATGGCTGTATGGACCTGTGTGTAGTGTAACTTGAGATGGCTGTATGGACCTGTGTGTAGTGTAACTTGAGATGGATGTATGGACCTGTGTGTAGTGTAACTTGAGATGGCTGTATGGACCTGTGTGTAGTGTAACTTGAGATGGCTGTATGGACCTGTGTGTAGTGTAACTTGAGATGTCTGTATGGACCTGTGTGTAGTGTAACTTGAGATGGCTGTATGGACCTGTGTGTAGTGTAACTTGAGATGGCTGAATGGACCTGTGTGTAGTGTAACTTAGATGGCTGTATGGACCTGTGTGTAGTGTAACTTAGATGGCTGTATGGACCTGTGTGTAGTGTAACTTAGATGGCTGTATGGACCTGTGTGTAGTGTAACTCGAGATGGCTGTATGGACCTGTGTGTAGTGTAACTCGAGATGGCTGTATGGACCTGTGTGTAGTGTAACTCGAGATGGCTGTATGGACCTGTGTGTAGTGTAACTCGAGATGGCTGTATGGACCTGTGTGTAGTGTAACTTGAGATGGCTGTATGGACCTGTGTGTAGTGTAACTTGAGATGGCTGTATGGACCTGTGTGTAGTGTAACTCGAGATGGCTGTATGGACCTGTGTGTAGTGTAACTCGAGATGGCTGTATGGACCTGTGTGTAGTGTAACTCGAGATGGCTGTATGGACCTGTGTGTAGTGTAACTTGAGATGGCTGTATGGACCTGTGTGTAGTGTAACTTGAGATGGCTGTATGGACCTGTGTGTAGTGTAACTTAGATGGCTGTATGGACCTGTGTGTAGTGTAACTTAGATGGCTGTATTGACCTGTGTGTAGTGTAACTTAGATGGCTGTATGGACCTGTGTGTAGTGTAACTTAGATGGCTGTATGGACCTGTGTGTAGTGTAACTTAGATGGCTGTATGGACCTGTGTGTAGTGTAACTCAAGATGGCTGTATGGACCTGTGTAGTGTAACTCGAGATGGCTGTATGGACCTGTGTGTAGTGTAACTCAAGATGGCTGTATGGACCTGTGTGTAGTGTAACTCGAGATGGCTGTATGGACCTGTGTTTAGTGTAACTCGAGATGGCTGTATGGACCTGTGTGTAGTGTAACTCGAGATGGCTGTATGGACCTGTGTGTAGTGTAACTTGAGATGGCTGTATGGACATGTGTGTAGTGTAACTTGAGATGGCTGTATGGACCTGTGTGTAGTGTAACTTGTGATGGCTGTATGGACCTGTGTGTAGTGTAACTTGAGATGGCTGTATGGACCTGTGTGTAGTGTAACTTGAGATGGCTGTATGGACCTGTGTGTAGTGTAACTTGAGATGGCTGTATGGACCTGTGTGTAGTGTAACTTGAGATGGCTGTATGGACCTGTGTGTAGTGTAACTTGAGATGGCTGTATGGACCTGTGTGTAGTGTAACTTGAGATGGCTGTATGGACCTGTGTGTAGTGTAACTTGAGATGGATGTATGGACCTGTGTGTAGTGTAACTTGAGATGGCTGTATGGACCTGTGTGTAGTGTAACTTGAGATGGCTGTATGGACCTGTGTGTAGTGTAACTTGAGATGTCTGTATGGACCTGTGTGTAGTGTAACTTGAGATGGCTGTATGGACCTGTGTGTAGTGTAACTTGAGATGGCTGAATGGACCTGTGTGTAGTGTAACTTAGATGGCTGTATGGACCTGTGTGTAGTGTAACTTAGATGGCTGTATGGACCTGTGTGTAGTGTAACTTAGATGGCTGTATGGACCTGTGTGTAGTGTAACTCGAGATGGCTGTATGGACCTGTGTGTAGTGTAACTCGAGATGGCTGTATGGACCTGTGTGTAGTGTAACTCGAGATGGCTGTATGGACCTGTGTGTAGTGTAACTCGAGATGGCTGTATGGACCTGTGTGTAGTGTAACTTGAGATGGCTGTATGGACCTGTGTGTAGTGTAACTTGAGATGGCTGTATGGACCTGTGTGTAGTGTAACTCGAGATGGCTGTATGGACCTGTGTGTAGTGTAACTCGAGATGGCTGTATGGACCTGTGTGTAGTGTAACTCGAGATGGCTGTATGGACCTGTGTGTAGTGTAACTTGAGATGGCTGTATGGACCTGTGTGTAGTGTAACTTGAGATGGCTGTATGGACCTGTGTGTAGTGTAACTTAGATGGCTGTATGGACCTGTGTGTAGTGTAACTTAGATGGCTGTATTGACCTGTGTGTAGTGTAACTTAGATGGCTGTATGGACCTGTGTGTAGTGTAACTTAGATGGCTGTATGGACCTGTGTGTAGTGTAACTCAAGATGGCTGTATGGACCTGTGTGTAGTGTAACTCGAGATGGCTGTATGGACCTGTGTTTAGTGTAACTCGAGATGGCTGTATGGACCTGTGTGTAGTGTAACTCGAGATGGCTGTATGGACCTGTGTGTAGTGTAACTTGAGATGGCTGTATGGACATGTGTGTAGTGTAACTTGAGATGGCTGTATGGACCTGTGTGTAGTGTAACTTGTGATGGCTGTATGGACCTGTGTGTAGTGTAACTTGAGATGGCTGTATGGACCTGTGTGTAGTGTAACTTGAGATGGCTGTATGGACCTGTGTGTAGTGTAACTTGAGATGGCTGTATGGACCTGTGTGTAGTGTAACTTAGATGGCTGTATGGACCTGTGTGTAGTGTAACTTAGATGGCTGTATTGACCTGTGTGTAGTGTAACTTAGATGGCTGTATGGACCTGTGTGTAGTGTAACTTAGATGGCTGTATGGACCTGTGTGTAGTGTAACTCAAGATGGCTGTATGGACCTGTGTGTAGTGTAACTCGAGATGGCTGTATGGACCTGTGTGTAGTGTAACTCAAGATGGCTGTATGGACCTGTGTGTAGTGTAACTCGAGATGGCTGTATGGACCTGTGTTTAGTGTAACTCGAGATGGCTGTATGGACCTGTGTGTAGTGTAACTCGAGATGGCTGTATGGACCTGTGTGTAGTGTAACTTGAGATGGCTGTATGGACATGTGTGTAGTGTAACTTGAGATGGCTGTATGGACCTGTGTGTAGTGTAACTTGTGATGGCTGTATGGACCTGTGTGTAGTGTAACTTGAGATGGCTGTATGGACCTGTGTGTAGTGTAACTTGAGATGGCTGTATGGACCTGTGTGTAGTGTAACTTGAGATGGCTGTATGGACCTGTGTGTAGTGTAACTTGAGATGGCTGTATGGACCTGTGTGTAGTGTAACTTGAGATGGCTGTATGGACCTGTGTGTAGTGTAACTTGAGATGGCTGTATGGACCTGTGTGTAGTGTAACTTGAGATGGATCTATGGACCTGTGTGTAGTGTAACTTGAGATGGCTGTATGGACCTGTGTGTAGTGTAACTTGAGATGGCTGTATGGACCTGTGTGTAGTGTAACTTGAGATGTCTGTATGGACCTGTGTGTAGTGTAACTTGAGATGGCTGTATGGACCTGTGTGTAGTGTAACTTGAGATGGCTGAATGGACCTGTGTGTAGTGTAACTTAGATGGCTGTATGGACCTGTGTGTAGTGTAACTTAGATGGCTGTATGGACCTGTGTGTAGTGTAACTTAGATGGCTGTATGGACCTGTGTGTAGTGTAACTCGAGATGGCTGTATGGACCTGTGTGTAGTGTAACTCGAGATGGCTGTATGGACCTGTGTGTAGTGTAACTCGAGATGGCTGTATGGACCTGTGTGTAGTGTAACTCGAGATGGCTGTATGGACCTGTGTGTAGTGTAACTTGAGATGGCTGTATGGACCTGTGTGTAGTGTAACTTGAGATGGCTGTATGGACCTGTGTGTAGTGTAACTTGAGATGGCTGTATGGACCTGTGTGTAGTGTAACTTGAGATGGCTGTATGGACCTGTGTGTAGTGTAACTTGAGATGGATGTATGGACCTGTGTGTAGTGTAACTTGAGATGTCTGTATGGACCTGTGTGTAGTGTAACTTGAGATGGCTGTATGGACCTGTGTGTAGTGTAACTTGAGATGGCTGAATGGACCTGTGTGTAGTGTAACTTAGATGGCTGTATGGACCTGTGTGTAGTGTAACTTAGATGGCTGTATGGACCTGTGTGTAGTGTAACTTAGATGGCTGTATGGACCTGTGTGTAGTGTAACTCGAGATGGCTGTATGGACCTGTGTGTAGTGTAACTTGAGATGGCTGTATGGACCTGTGTGTAGTGTAACTTGAGATGGCTGTATGGACCTGTGTGTAGTGTAACTTGAGATGGCTGTATGGACCTGTGTGTAGTGTAACTTGAGATGGCTGTATGGACCTGTGTGTAGTGTAACTTGAGATGTCTGTATGGACCTGTGTGTAGTGTAACTTGAGATGGCTGTATGGACCTGTGTGTAGTGTAACTTGAGATGGCTGAATGGACCTGTGTGTAGTGTAACTTAGATGGCTGTATGGACCTGTGTGTAGTGTAACTTAGATGGCTGTATGGACCTGTGTGTAGTGTAACTTAGATGGCTGTATGGACCTGTGTGTAGTGTAACTCGAGATGGCTGTATGGACCTGTGTGTAGTGTAACTCGAGATGGCTGTATGGACCTGTGTGTAGTGTAACTCGAGATGGCTGTATGGACCTGTGTGTAGTGTAACTCGAGATGGCTGTATGGACCTGTGTGTAGTGTAACTCGAGATGGCTGTATGGACCTGTGTGTAGTGTAACTTGAGATGGTTGTATGGACCTGTGTGTAGTGTAACTCGAGATGGCTGTATGGACCTGTGTGTAGTGTAACTCGAGATGGCTGTATGGACCTGTGTGTAGTGTAACTTGAGATGGTTGTATGGACCTGTGTGTAGTGTAACTTGAGATGGCTGTATGGACCTGTGTGTAGTGTAACTTAGATGGCTGTATGGACCTGTGTGTAGTGTAACTTAGATGGCTGTATTGACCTGTGTGTAGTGTAACTTAGATGGCTGTATGGACCTGTGTGTAGTGTAACTTAGATGGCTGTATGGACCTGTGTGTAGTGTAACTCAAGATGGCTGTATGGACCTGTGTGTAGTGTAACTCGAGATGGCTGTATGGACCTGTGTGTAGTGTAACTCAAGATGGCTGTATGGACCTGTGTGTAGTGTAACTCGAGATGGCTGTATGGACCTGTGTTTAGTGTAAATCGAGATGGCTGTATGGACCTGTGTGTAGTGTAACTCGAGATGGCTGTATGGACCTGTGTGTAGTGTAACTTGAGATGGCTGTATGGACATGTGTGTAGTGTAACTTGAGATGGCTGTATGGACCTGTGTGTAGTGTAACTTGTGATGGCTGTATGGACCTGTGTGTAGTGTAACTTGAGATGGCTGTATGGACCTGTGTGTAGTGTAACTTGAGATGGCTGTATGGACCTGTGTGTAGTGTAACTTGAGATGGCTGTATGGACCTGTGTGTAGTGTAACTTGAGATGGCTGTATGGACCTGTGTGTAGTGTAACTTGAGATGGCTGTATGGACCTGTGTGTAGTGTAACTTGAGATGGCTGTATGGACCTGTGTGTAGTGTAACTTGAGATGGCTGTATGGACCTGTGTGTAGTGTAACTTGAGATGGCTGTATGGACCTGTGTGTAGTGTAACTCGAGATGGCTGTATGGACCTGTGTGTAGTGTAACTTGAGATGGCTGTATGGACCTGTGTGTAGTGTAACTTAGATGGTTGTATGGACCTGTGTGTAGTGTAACTTAGATGGCTGTATGGACCTGTGTGTAGTGTAACTTAGATGGCTGTATGGACCTGTGTGTAGTGTAACTTAGATGGCTGTATGGACCTGTGTGTAGTGTAACTTAGATGGCTGTATGGACCTGTGTGTAGTGTAACTCAAGATGGCTGTATGGACCTGTGTGTAGTGTAACTCGAGATGGCTGTATGGACCTGTGTGTAGTGTAACTCAAGATGGCTGTATGGACCTGTGTGTAGTGTAACTTGTGATGGCTGTATGGACCTGTGTGTAGTGTAACTTGAGATGGCTGTATGGACCTGTGTGTAGTGTAACTCGAGATGGCTGTATGGACCTGTGTGTAGTGTAACTCGAGATGGCTGTATGGACCTGTGTGTAGTGTAACTTGAGATGGCTGTATGGACCTGTGTGTAGTGTAACTTGAGATGGCTGTATGGACCTGTGTGTAGTGTAACTTAGATGGTTGTATGGACCTGTGTGTAGTGTAACTTAGATGGCTGTATGGACCTGTGTGTAGTGTAACTTAGATGGCTGTATGGACCTGTGTGTAGTGTAACTTAGATGGCTGTATGGACCTGTGTGTAGTGTAACTTAGATGGCTGTATGGACCTGTGTGTAGTGTAACTCAAGATGGCTGTATGGACCTGTGTGTAGTGTAACTCGAGATGGCTGTATGGACCTGTGTGTAGTGTAACTCAAGATGGCTGTATGGACCTGTGTGTAGTGTAACTTGAGATGGCTGTATGGACCTGTGTGTAGTGTAACTTGAGATGGCTGTATGGACCTGTGTGTAGTGTAACTTAGATGGCTGTATGGACCTGTGTGTAGTGTAACTTAGATGGCTGTATGGACCTGTGTGTAGTGTAACTCAAGATGGCTGTATGGACCTGTGTGTAGTGTAACTCGAGATGGCTGTATGGACCTGTGTGTAGTGTAACTCAAGATGGCTGTATGGACCTGTGTGTAGTGTAACACTACACACAGGTCCATACAGCCATCTCGAGTTACACTAAACACAGGTCCATACAGCCATCTCGTGTAACTCGAGATGGCTGTATGGACCTGTGTGTAGTGTAACTTGAGATTGCTGTATGGACATGTGTTTAGTGTAACTTGAGATGGCTGTATGGACCTGTGTGTAGTGTAACTTGTGATGGCTGTATGGACCTGTGTGTAGTGTAACTTGAGATGGCTGTATGGACCTGTGTGTAGTGTAACTTGAGATGGCTGTATGGACCTGTGTGTAGTGTAACTTGTGATGGCTGTATGGACCTGTGTGTAGTGTAACTTGAGATGGCTGTATGGACCTGTGTGTAGTGTAACTTGAGATGGCTGTATGGACCTGTGTGTAGTGTAACTTGAGATGCCTGTATGGACCTGTGTGTAGTGTAACTTGAGATGGCTGTATGGACCTGTGTGTAGTGTAACTTGAGATGGCTGTATGGACCTGTGTGTAGTGTAACTTGAGATGGCTGTATGGACCTGTGTGTAGCGTAACTTGAGATGGCTGTATGGACCTGTGTGT
>NC_143039.1:64308614-64313614 GCF_057628025.1 Oncorhynchus mykiss
AACTAAGATAGTCCAGAGGTGGGGTGAACACTTTGTAGCACCCTCAAACCAGCCGACCCAGTTGACTACTGGATGAGCTCCCAACGCTGACCACCATCCCGAGTCTTGTTCTCCCACCAACCTTTTCTGAGGTCTGTGCCACCACCAGGTCACTGAAGAATAACAAAAGTCCTGGACCTGACTCCATCCCTGCTGAGATCCTAAAACTGGGGGGGTTTCTCTCCACCAGAGCAGTTCACCAGTTCATCTCTGAGATATGGAGACAAGAGAGCATCCCCCATCAATGGAGCGATGCAAACATTGTTACCATATACAAAAACAAGGGGGACAAATCCATCTGCGACAACTGCAGGGGCAAATCCCTCCGTGCAGTTGCTGGCAAAGTCCTGGTGAAGTTCATGCTCCGCAAACTCATCGACACCATCACTGAAGATCTGCTACCGGAGTCCCAATGCGGATTCAGAAAGAACAGACGCACGTTGGACATGATCTTCAGTGCACGCCAAAAGCAGGAAAAGTGCTGTGAACAGAAACAAGACCTGTTCATGGCCTTTGTGGACCTCTCCAAAGCCTTTGACACAGTACACTGTGAACTGCTTTGGAAGGTCCTCCTGCAGTATGGCTGTCCTGGGAAATTTGTGAACGTCCTGCGTGAGTTTCCTTGAAGGGATGGTGGCCAGGGTAACAATTGGCGGTCAGGAGTCTGAACCCTTCGGAGTTTGTATTAGTGTGTTCAATGACTATTCAATTACTTCCTCCAGTGTGTTACAACACTCCTGCACAAGGACATGGAATCAGAGAGTGAGGTGACCCTGGACTTCAGTTTGGACGGGAACCTCTTCAACATTAGGGGGCTCCAAGCTGCCACTAAGCTGAAATCTGAATGAGTACTTGAGCAGTATGTGGATGATTGTGCTCTACAAGGCACAGCAGTGGTGAGAGCATAGAGCAGAATGGGGCTGTCTGTTAACATCCCAAAAACAGAGGTCCTACATCAGACTCCTCATTGTCCATTGTACAACACTTTAAATATCTTGGAAGCATCCTCACAGAGGACTGCAACATCGACCAGGATATCAAGAATCGGGTCAAACAGGCCGCATCCTTGGCTAAGGAAGAGGGTTTTCAACAACCTGTACATCCACTACATAGTTGCAGTCTACCAGGCAGTGGGTATCTCCACTCCTTTGTGGATGTGAAACATGGACAGTCTACAGCTGACACTTAAAACAACTGGAGTCCTTTCACATAAAATGCATTTAACGCATTTGTCCAGGCAGAACCGTGTTCCGCACTCAGAGATCTTACAGAGAACCAACTTCAGGAGCATTAAGGCGTCCAACACACACCACCAGCTTAGATGGCTCAACGTGACAGGCCTTTTTGTGCTCTGTCTGTGGCACACAGTGTGAATCCCACAACGGATATTACGGCCATCAGCAAACTCACAAGAAGTAGTGGAAATCATCATGGGATACGATCAACTATCTTAAGCAAAGTAAGAAAGTACTTGAGTTCATACATGTCTGCGTGCGTAGGTGTTTGTGTGCATGTCATGTTAATGGATTGAGGTAGTTTGACAACGATGTCAAGGCAATGGAGATACTGTACATATCATTATTATTAGCTTGGTAGGAGGGTTACCATGATGATTCATCTACATAGTGCAAACCACACTGGACCACACTGGTTGACTTGGGACCTTACCAAAGTCTTCCCAAAGCACGAATGCGGAACAACCTAACTTAATTTTAACAGACCTAGAAAGTTAGAACCAAGCCCCCCTCCTCTTCCAGAGAACCAGGCCCCCCGATGCCCCAAACACCTACAAATACCCCCAGACGGTTCACTAGCCCCTCCCATATACAGTGCCAGTCAAAAGTTTGGACACACCTACTCATTCAAGGGTTTTTCTTTATTTTTTATATTTTCTACATTGTAGAATAATGATGAAGACATCAAAACTATGGAATAACACATATGGAATCATGTATTAACCAAAAAAGTGTTAAACAAATCTATATATATTTTATATTTGAGATTCTTCAAAGTAGCCACCCTTTGCCTGATGACAGCTTTGCACACTCTTGGCATGCTCTCAACCAGCTGCATGAGGTAGTCACCTGGAATGCATTTCAATTAACAGGTGTGCCTTGTTAAAAGTACATTTGTGGCATTTCTTTCTTTCTTAATGCGTTTATTCAAACCAGTTGTGTTGTGACAAGGTAGGGGTGGTATACAGAAGATAGCCCTATTTGGTAAAAGACCAAGTCCAGAACAGCTCAAATAAGCAAAGAGAAACAACAGTGCATCATTACTTTAACCTCTCTTGGATATTCAGGACGGTAGCGTCCCACCCCGCCAACAGCCAGTGAAAGTGCAGGGCGCCTAATTCAAAATAACAAAAATCTAATAATTAAAATTCCTCAAGTATACAAGTATTTTACACAATTTTAAAGATAAAATTCTCATTAATCCAGCCACAGTGTCTGATTTCAAAAAAGCTTTACAGTGAAAGCACCACAAACGATTATGTTAGGTCACCACCAACTCACAGAAAAACACAGCCATTTTTACAGCCAAAGAGAGGAGTCACAAAAATCAGAAATATAGCTAAAATGAATCACTAACCTTTGATGATCTTCATCAGATGACACAACACATGTATGTTTTGTTTGATAAAGTTAATATTTATATCCAAAAATCTAATTTTACATTGGCGTGTTATGTTCAGTAGTTCCAAAACATGCAGTGATTTTGCAGAGAGCCACATCAATTTACAGAAATACTCATAATAAACATTGATAAAAGATACAACTATTATACATGGAACTTTAGATAAACTTCTCCTTAATGCAACCGCTGTGTCAGATTTAAAAAAAACTTTACGGATAAAGCAAACCATGCAATAATATGAGTACATCCTTTAGACAACAAAGCAGCAAAAAGATACCCGCCATATTGTGCAGTCAACAGAAGTCAGAAATAACATTATAAATGTTCACTTACCTTTGATGATCTTCATCAGAATGCACTCCCAGGAATCCCAGTTCCACAATAAATGTTTGATTTGTTCGATAAAGTTCATCATGTATGTCCAAATAGCTCCCTTTGTTACTGCGTTTGTTAAACACATCCAAACGCGCGTGCAAGTCTAATAATTATTTGCATATAATTACTTCCGGGCCTGAGTAGCAGGCAGTTACCTCTGGACACCTTATTCATCCAAGCTACACAATACTGCCCCCCAGTCACCAAGAAGTTAAGACATGAAGGTCAGTCAATCTGGAACTTTTCAAGAACTTTGAAAGTTTCTTCAAGTGCAGTCGCAATACCCATCAAGTGCAATGATGAAACTGGCTCTCATGAGGGCCGCCACAGGAAAGGAAGACCCAGAGTTACCTCTGCTGCAGAGGATAAGTTCATTAGAGTTAACTGCACCTCAGATTGCAGCTCAAATAAATGCTTCACAAAGTTCAAGTAACAGACACATCTCGACATCAACTGTTCAGAGGAGACTGTGTGAATCAGGCCTTCAAGGTCGAATTACTGCAATGAAATCACTACTAAAGGACACCAATAAGAAGAAGAGACTTGCTTGGGCCAAGAAACAGGAGCAATGGATATTAGACTGGTGGAAATCTGTTCTTTGGTCTGATGAGTCCAAATTTTTGTTCCAACAACCGTGTCATTGTGAGATGCAGAGTAGGTGAACGGATGATCTCTGCATGTGTGGTTCCCACCATAAAGTATGCATGGGGGGAGGTGTGATGGTGTGGGGGTGCTTTGCTGGTGACACTGTCTGTGTTTTATTTAGAATTCAAGGCACACTCAACCAGCATTGCTACCACAGCATTCTGCAGTGATACACCATCCCATCTGGTTTGTTCTTAGTGGGACTATCATTTGTTTTACAACAGGACAATGACCTAAAACACACCTCCAGGCTGTGTAAGGGCTATTTGACCAATTAGAGTGATGGAGTGCTGCATCAGATGACCTGGCCTCCATAATCATCCGACCTCAACCCTATTGAGATGGTTTGGGATGAGTTAGACTGCAGAGTGAAGGAAAAGCAGCCAACAAGTGCTCAGCTTATGTGGGAACTCTTTCAAATCAAATCAAATTTAGTTATATAGCCCTTTGTACATCAGCTGATATCTCAAAGTGCTGTACAGAAACCCAGCCTAAAACCCCAAACAGCAAGCAATGCAGGTGTAGAAGCACGGTGGCTAGGAAAAACTCCCTAGAAAGGCCAAAACCTAGGAAGAAACCTAGAGAGGAACCAGGCTATGTGGGGTGGCCAGTCCTCTTCTGGCTGTGCCGGGTGGAGATTATAACAGAACATGGCCAAGATGTTCAAATGTTCATAAATGACCAGCATGGTCGAATAATAATAAGGCAGAACAGTTGAAACTGGAGCAGCAGTACGGTCAGGTGGACTGGGGACAGCAAGGAGTCATCATGTCAGGTAGTCCTGGGGCATGGTCCTAGGGCTCAGGTCCTCCGAGAGAGAGAAAGAAAGAGAGAATTAGAGAGAGCATATGTGGGGTGGCCATCCTCTTCTGGCTGTGCCGGGTTGAGATTATTACAGAACATGGCCAAGATGTTCAAATGTTCATAAATGACCAGCATGGTCGAATAATAATAAGGCAGAACAGTTTAAACTGGAGCAGTAGCAGTTGAAACTGTTGGAAAAGCATTCATTATCAAGCTGGTTGAAGGAATGCCAAAGGTTTGCAAGGCTGTCATCAAGGAAAAGAGTGGCTACTTTGAAGAATCTAAAATATTTGTTTAACACTTTTTTGGTTACTACATGATTCCATGTGTCATTTCATAGTTTTGATGTCTTCACTATTATTCTACAATGTATAAAATAGTAAAAATAAAGAAAAAGCCTTGAATGAGTAGGTGTGTCCAAACTTTTGACTGGTCCTGTACATGCTCCGGTGTCAACCCAGCCCGCACCAGCCCCAGCAGCACAGCTCTGGGGTCCGTAC
>NC_143039.1:64318614-64358614 GCF_057628025.1 Oncorhynchus mykiss
TGGCCCTCGAAATCAAACTACCATTTTCTGTTTAATGCCACTTTGGCATCTATTTGAACTTTAACCGCTAGGAACTTTTTTTCCCAGGGTACCTCTGGAAAGTTGGGGCCTGAAGGACTAGCAGGAGAACCGGGAAAACCCGGACTTCCAGGAATGCCAGGAATTGGAGAACCAGGCCTGCCAGGCCTGCCAGTGAGTAGTGTCTCTGCTCTGTAATTCTGTTCTATCTTTCCATCCTCAGGTTTGAGGTCAGTGTCGTGTTATAACAACTCTTCATCCTCCAGTTGTCAGATGCTTAATGCACTGGGCAAGTTGGGGCTGGGATGGCAAGCAAAGAGAGGCGTAATATGAACATCTTGGAGGAGATGCTGTGTGTGTTAACCTTGACTGAAGCCAAGAAGCATCTTCGAGGAGACGCCGTTTGCGTCTGTTCTTGTATGGCTCTGGTAGACAGAGGAAGTGAGAGACAGTTACAGAAGGGGATAGTTGCTCATCACTCTTTTGAATGGAGGTGTGTTTTGTTCTGATGCTAGGGCACTCCTGGAGGACCTCCTGGATCAAAGGGAGACAAGGTAAAACATATATCTGAATTAAATCCAATTAAAACTCTGCTTCAAAACTTCCAAGGCCATAGTTTGAACATTGAAGTACTGTATATAGATTATATTGTTTGATAAGACAACATCCCACAACTAGACTTCTGTACATTTCTGGAATGTTACAATGGTTGTTATGGTTATAGTCCTGTTTCTCTCTTCCTGTCCAGGGGCATTCTGGGACACCAGGGAAAGATGGAGAACCAGGAGATCCTGTGAGTACAGGATGCATTCAGACCACTGTTTTGTATCCTAGACAGTGTGTAATTTGGAACCTCATCCTCACTATCATGCTCTACTAAACTGTATTGATGTTGTGTTTTCAGGGTCCTAGGGGTCCTGGTGGTGGTAAAGGAGATAAGGTGTGTTAACCCTCACTGTCCTGGTTTGTGTGTTAGGGTTAGGGTAAGGAAGTATACTGCATGGGTTGTGAATGTGTTTGTCCATCTCTGTGTGTATCAATGCCAATCATGTGAGATGTGTGTTGACATTGTGTGTCTCTTTGGTTTTGTCCCTATCAGGGTGACCCATGTGAGGTGTGTCCCGTCCTGTCTGCAGACCTGGGCAACACTGTGGCCCTCCATGGGAAGACGGGGCCCAAAGGAGAGCCTGGGGTCCCTGGGATAGGAGATCCTGGCCTGCCGGTGAGACATGCAGCACCCTTAATGCTCATATGGTTATTTCATTTGATATAGTCATCAAGGAATT
The DNA here is from genome assembly GCF_057628025.1 of Oncorhynchus mykiss. NCBI lineage: Eukaryota > Metazoa > Chordata > Actinopteri > Salmoniformes > Salmonidae > Oncorhynchus > Oncorhynchus mykiss. The sequence goes on from NC_143039.1 coordinate 64,319,919, forward strand.
TGCTTTGTATGAGAAAATAATGTTAATTTACAGCTAGGAATGTTTCAAATCTCATCTTCTCTCCCTCTCCTCTTCTCTCCTCCCGCTATCTCCTCTCCTCTTTTCTATTCATTAGGGTCTTCAAGGAGCAGATGGGAAGGCAGGAGAGAAGGTACAGAGTCCCACCTGTTAATTTATATCTCATGTTTCATTCATGTGCTGTGGGAATGGGTTACATACAGTCACTAACTCACTTGTGTACACACACATACAGATGCATACACACCAGCATACCAATGCACACAACTATAAATATGTATAGGCAAACACAAACTGGTCTGTTAGAGACACCACATTAGACACCACATTAGACTAACTAAAATATTATGGATACCACATTAGACTAACTGATCTGTTAGGGACACCACATTACACTAACTGATCTGTTAGAGACACCACATTACACTAACTGATCTGTTAGGGACACCACATTAAACTAACTGATCTGTTAGGGACACAACATTATAATAACTGATCTGTAAGGGGCACCACATTAGACTAACGGATCTGTTAGAGACACCACATTAGAATAACTGATCTGTAAGGGGCACCACATTAGATATAGTCCACTAACCGATCTGTTAGGGACACCACATTAGATACAGTTGAATAGCTGATCTGTTAGGGACACAACATTATAATAACTGATCTGTAAGGGGCACCACATTAGACTAACGGATCTGTTAGAGACACCACATTAGAATAACTGATCTGTAAGGGGCACCACATTAGATATAGTTGACTACCTGATCTGTTAGGAACAGCACATTAGATATAGTTGATAAACTGATCTGTTAGGGACACCACATTATAGACAGTTGACTAGCTGATCTGTTTGGGACACCACATTAGATATAGTTGACTAACTGATCTGTTAGGGACACCACATTAGATATAGCTGAATAACTGATCTGTTAGGGACACCACATTAGATATAGTTGACTAACTGATCTGTTAGGGACACCACATTAGATATAGTTGATTCACTGGTCTGTTAGGGATACCACATTAGATATAGTTGATTCACTGGTCTGTTAGGGACACCACATTAGATATAGTTGACTAACTGATCTGTTAGGGACACCACATTAGATTAGATATAGTTGACTAACTGATCTGTTAGGGACACCACATTAGATATAGTTGACTAACTGATCTGTTAGGGACACCACATTAGATTAGATATAGTTGACTAACTGATCTGTTAGGGACACCACATTCGATTCGATATAGTTGACTAACTGATCTGTTAGGGACACCACATTAGATATAGTTGACTAACTGATCTGTTAGGGACACCACATTAGATTAGATATAGTTGACTAACTGGTCTGTTAGGGACACCACATTAGATATAGTTGACTAACTGATCTGTTAGGGACACCACATTAGATTAGATATAGTTGACTAACTGATATGTTAGGGACACCACATTAGATTAGATATAGTTGACTAACTGATCTGTTAGGGACACCACATTAGATTAGATATAGTTGACTAACTGGTCTGTTAGGGACACCACATTAGATTAGATATAGTTGACTAACTGATCTGTTAGGGACACCACATTAGATTAGATATAGTTGACTAACTGATCTGTTAGGGACACCACATTAGATTAGATATAGTTGACTAACTGGTCTGTTAGGGACACCACATTCGATTTTGTTGATTCACTGGTCTGTTAGGGACACCACATTATATATAGTTGACTAACTGATCTGTTAGGGACACCACATTAGATTAGATATAGTTGACTAACTGATCTGTTAGGGACACCACATTAGATTAGATATAGTTGACTAACTGATCTGTTATGGACACCACATTAGATATAGTTGACTAACTGATCTGTTAGGGACACCACATTAGATAGAGTTGACTAACTGATCTGTTAGGGACACCACATTAGATTAGATATAGTTGACTAACTGGTCTGTTAGGGACACCACATTAGATTAGATATAGTTGACTAACTGATCTGTTATGGACACCACATTCGATTTTGTTGATTCACTGATCTGTTAGGGACACCACATTGGATATAGTTGATTAACTGATATGTTAGGGACACCACATTAGATATAGCTGATTTTCAGAAATGAATTAAAGGATGGTATTGAAAATATAGAACAAAATTGACATACTTTAAACGAAATTCAGAGGGTTTAATAATGACCTGTTTGGGTGAAAGTGCTTTACAAGAATTAAATTCAACAAGTCTTTGGCTGAACACAGTATTTATAGAAGAGGCTCTCCCTTCTTCATCAAGTGTCCTGGTTCATGAACACAAACATAAACCACAATTGGCTCCAATGTCTACAATGTTTACATTGACCATCTGTTTCTTTCCTTAAAAAGGGGGGACATTCTGACACTGAGGATACCTCAGCTAACATCTGGGTTCATATAAAGTGTTCTTACATCCCAAAATAGTGTTCACTTAGCTTATGAATAAGTGCTGTAGAACATAGTGTACTACAGCCACGATGTGCAAATGTAATATTTGTATAACACATGATAACATACTACAGTGTACAGGTCCTCTTTAGTTCCATAGGATCGCCTGGCGTACTTCCAAGAGACTTGCATGTATAGGACATCCAAGACATTTATGTACATGACATTAAGGCATGAACGGATGTAGATCAAACAAGACTATGTATGGCCATATTCTACAGAGCTAACATTCTACAAGAGTGACATAATAGCTGATCCTACTATTCGGGTATATCCCTTCTTGACTATCTGATCTGTTTGGACACCACATTTGGTACAGTTGACTAACTGATCTGTTAAGGACACCAAATTAGATATATCTGAATAACTGATCTGTTAGGGACAACACATTAGAAACAGTTGACTATCTCATCTGTTAGTGACACCACATTAGACATATCTAAATAACTGATCTGTTAGGGACACCACATTAGATACAGTTGACTAACTGATCTGTTAAGGACACCACATTAGACATATCTGAATAACTGATCTGTTAGGGACACCACATTAGATACAGTGGAATAACTGATCTGTTAGGGACACCACATTAGATACAGTTGACTAACTGATCTGTTAACGACACCACATTAGACATATCTGAATAACTGATCTGTTAGGGACACCACATTAAAATAAGCTGACTAACTGATCTGTTCGGAAACACCACATTGGATATAGTTGAATAACGGATCTGTTAGGGACACCACATTAGATATAGTTGAATAACTGATCTGTTAGGGACACCACATTAGATATAGTTGAATAACTGATCTGTTAGGGACACCACATTAAAATAAGCTGACTAACTGATCTGTTCGGAAACACCACATTGGATATAGTTGAATAACGGATCTGTTAGGGACACCACATTAGACGCTATACCTCAAAGGAAACATGCCTATTAGTATGTGTTATCACTAACCTGTCTCCCTGTGATAATATGTGTCTGTATGCTTGGCAGGGAGGGGTGGGGTCTGATGGTGTCAAAGGGGAAAAGGGTGATGCATGTGCTGTGTGCCCCACCCTGAGTGAAATACCTGCTGCCAACCTTGTTGCCATGGAACAAACCCTGAAACTCAAAGGAGAGAGAGGAAAACCTGGGCTGGGACAGAAGGGAGAACAGGTTAGAGTGTGTTTTATTGGAATGGAATGTGTGTGTGTGTATGTGTGCGCGTGCGTGTTAGTGCGTGCATTCTGTGTTGTTCCAGGTTCTGTTTCTAACCTGGAAGTGATTTGTGTTAACTCTTGCTCAGGGGGAACCTGGAGTCAGTGGCCTGGCAGGGCTGAGAGGAGAGAAGGTTAGTGCTGAGTAGGGAACTCAATAGGGCTCAGGATGTTTGAGGTTACTTCGTACCAAAAATACACTTCATACATAAGATAAAAGACTGAACATTGAGTTTAAAAGCCAGTTCTGTTGACATTACATTTCCTCTTGTTTCCAGGGTAACACTGGTGGCAAAGGAGCTGACGGTAAAACGGTGAGAGTTTATACATATGTTAAGAGAATCTTTATGGCATACTTTTTTCAACATTCTTTATATCATAGTAGTTTTGGGGGGGAGGGGTAGATCAGCTTTAATAATATTGCAGACATGTTGTGGCTTCCATCAATGTAATTCTCTGCATAATTTCCAATAACCCATATTTTGGGGGTAAATATACAGGACCAGTCAAGGGTTTTGTTTATTTTTTACTATTTTCTACATTGTAGAATAATAGTGAAGAGATCAAAACTATGAACTATCATATATGGAATCATGTAGTAACCAAACAAGTGTTAAACAAATATATATATTAAATATATTTATATTTGAGATTCTTCAAAGTAGCCACCCTTTGCCTTGATGACAGCTTTGCACACTCTTGGCATTCTCTCAACCAGCTTCATGAAGCTTCATTAACAGGTGTGCCTCCTTAAAAGTACATTTGTGGAATTTCTTTCCTTGTGGATTCTCCATTCCTGAATCTGCGACCAAAAATAAGCTACAAAACACCAGTCTCAATGTCAACCGTCAAGAGGCGACTCCAGGATGCTGGCCTTCTAGACAGAGTTCCTCTGTCCAGTGTCTCTGTTCTTTTGCCCATCTTAATCTTTTCTTTTCATTGCCAGTCTGAGATATGGCTTTTTCTTTGCAACTCTGCCTAGAAGGCCAGAATCCATGGAGACTGACGCGTTTCAGAAGAAAGTTCTTTGTTTCTGGACATTTTGAGCCTGTAATCGAACCCACAAATGTTGACGCTCCATATACTTGACTAGTCTGAAGAAGGCCAGTTTTATTGCTTCTTTAATCAGAACAACAGTTTTCAGCTGTGCTAACATAATTGCAAAATGTTTTTCTAATGATCAATTCGCCTTTTAAAATTATAAACTTGGATTAGCTAACCCAACGTGCCATTGGAACACAGGAGTGATGGTTGCTGATAATGGGCCACTGTACGCCTATGTAGATGTGGTGGCGACAGGGTAGCCTAGTGGTTAGAGCGTTGGCCTAGTAACCGAAATTGTTGCAAGTTCAAATCCCCGAGCCAGTTAACCCACTGTTCCTAGACCATCATTGAAAATAAGAATTTGTTCTTAATGGTCTTGCCTTGTTAAATAAAGGTTAAATAAAAAAAAATATATATATATATATATATATATATATTCCATACATAATCAGGCATTTCCAGCTACGATAGTCATTTACAACATTAACAATGTCTACACTGTAGTCCAGAGAGGTTAGAAAAAGTATCTAGATCATCTTTGAGGCTGTGGAGGGATTGTAATTGTTGGTTTAAAAGAAAGTATTAATCATCAGCGTACAATGACACCGTTGTTTTTAACCTGTCTACGATACTGGTTCCCAATTGGGAATCAACCCTCCCACGTGCAGCTGGAACGGTGGCGCATGGAACGCAAAAATATTCTTAAAAATATTTAACCTCCACACATTAACAAGTCCAATAGCTCAAATGAAAGATAAACATCTTGTTCATTTAGCCAGCAAGTCAGATTTCTAAAATGTTTTACGGCGAAAACATAGCACATATATATGTAAAACCACCACCAGACACAGCTCATTTCAATAGCCAAAACATGCAATCAACAAACGCAGGATTAAAAAATAAATCGCTCACTAACCTTTTGAAAATCTTCATCAGATGACAGTAATATGACATATTACACAGTACATATTTTTTTTTTTCAATAATATGCCATTTATATCCATAAATGTCCATTTACAGTGAGTTCACCTTCAGAAATTACTCAAAAACGCCCGCAGGAAATCTATGTAGCGCGGCAAGATAACGTAAAATAGACATCATAAACTTTGACTAAATATACATGTTCTACATATAGTTAGAAAGATACACTGCTTCTTTATGCAACCGCTGTGTTAGATTTATTTTTAACGTTACAGAAATCGCACACTATTCCATATTGTGAGACAGCGCTCAGTTCCAAGCTACATTTCCACGTAATGTTGGAGTCAACAGAAACACAGATTTAAGCATAAATATTCCCTTACCTTCGATGGTCTTCGTTCAGAATGTTCTGGAAGGCTTCATACTTACCCAATACATCGTTTGGTTTCAAGTCTTGCGTCTTTGTATTAGCTACTGCTAATAACATCAGCTGAAATGCACCCAAAACGTCCTCTGGTCCGGATAAGTTGCGCATCAAAACTTCAAAATTACACATTATATGTCGACTAAACAGGTCAAACTAAGTGCAGAAGCAAGCTTTATGATGTTTTAGACGTGCAAAACAAACTTCAATTCAATCGCCCATCGTCTGCCCTTCTCTTCAGTGCTGGAAACAAAGGAATGACTGTGACCAATTCGCGCCCATACGCACAGCCTATTCTCTCGTGGCACGCACTAATTTCACTCCCATAGGGTCAATTCTCGCGCGATTTGAACGGTTTGAAGCTCTAATGAAAGAGGACATCTAGCGGAAGAGATAGAAAGTGTCCCCAGAATCATAGCTGGTTGGGAGGGGTGGGGGCATGACGTCAAAGTTGCTCCAACTTTCATGGCCACAGAAACTAGTTTGGAAGAATGCCTGCCCTGTGAGTTCTGCTATACTTACAGACATAATTCCAACGGTTTTAGAATCTTTAGAGTGTTTTCTATCCAATAATAATTTTTATTTGCATATATTAACAATTTTTGAAAGATTTTTTTTCCAGTTTACTAGGGGTACCCAATCTCTCCAAAGGGGGCGTATATCTGCCATATCCTCAACAGGTTTAACCCCTGGATTTATAGGCCCGTGATATTATTGTTGGATCTGATTTTATGATCAAATACTTTCCTCGGGCTTATTACAGTTGCAAAAATGAGTTCAGTTGGCTGTTGTATGGCTCTTTGGAGACAAAGTGATGAAATGCACTGTAACTACAATGCCTTACGAAAGTATTCACACCTCTTTATTTTGTTGTGTTACAAAGTGGGATTCAAATTGATTTAATTGTCATTTTTTGTCAATGATGTACACAGAATACTCTGTAATGTCAAATTAGAAGACAAATTCTAACATTTGTAAAAAGAAGTTAAAAAAACATGAATATATCTTCAGTAGAAGAGTATTCGACCCCCTGAGTCAATACATGTTCAATTCAGCTTTGGCAGCAATTACAGCTATGAGTCATTCTTTATGCAATATTTGCACATTATTATTTTTGGGAATTCTCCAAGCTCTGTCAAGTTGCTCTGTCATAATTCCTAGACAGCCATTTTCAAGTCTTGCCATAGATTTTCAAGACGATTTAAGTCAAAACTGTAACTTGGTCACTCAGGAACATCTAATGTCATCTTGGTAATCAACTCCAGTGTATATTTGGCCTTGTATTTTAGGTTATTGTCCTGCTGAAATGTGAAATTGTCTCCAAGTGTCTGGGAGAATGAACCAGGTTTTCCTCTAGGATTTTGCCTGTGCTTACAGAAGCTCTGTTCCGTTATTTTTTTTAAAGACTCCCTAATCCTTGCCAGTAACAAGCATACCCATAACATGATACAGTCACCACCACGCATATGAAGAGTGGTACTCAGTGATGTGTTGGATTTGCCCCAAAAGTAATGGTTTGTATTCAGGACATAAAGTTAATTTCTTTGCCACATTTTTTGCAGTTTTACAAAATAATATATATATATAATAATAATATTCTGTACAGGCTTCCTTCTTTTCACTCTGTCAATTAGGTTAGTATCGTTGGGTAACTACAATGTTGTTGATCCATCCTCAGTTTTCTCCTTTCACAGCCATTATACTCTTTAACTGTTTTAAAGTCACCATTGGCCTCATCGTGAAATCCCTGAGCGGTTTCCTTCCTCTCCAGCATCTGAGTTAGAAAGGACAGCTGTATTTTTGTGGTGCCTGGGGGTATTGATACACCCTCCAAAGTGTAATTAATAACTAAGTGTAATTAATATGAATTTTCTGCTTTTTTTGTACCAATACTGTAGGTGCACTTTTTTGTGAGTCATTGGAAAACCTCGCTATTCTTTGTGGTTGAATCTGTGTTTGAAATTCACTGCTTGACTGAGGATTTTATTTATTTATTTTATTTCACCTTTATTTAACCAGGTAGGCAAGTTGAGAACAAGTTCTCATTTACAATTGCGACCTGGCCAAGATAAAGCAAAGCAGTTCGACACAAACAACAACACATGGAGTAAAACAAACATACAGTCAATAATACAGTAGAAAAATAAGTCTATATACAATGTGAGCAAATGAGGTGAGATAAGGGAGGTAAAGGCAAAAAAAGGCCATGGTGGCGAAGTAAATACAATATAGCAAGTAAAACACTGGATTGGTAGACTTGCAGTGGAAGAATGTGCAAAGTAGAGATAGAAATAATGGTGTGCAAAGGAGCTAAATAAATAAATAAATACAGTAGGGGGAGAGGTAGTTGTTTGGGCTAAATTATAGATGGGCCATGTACAGGTGCAGTAATCTGTAAGCTGCTCTGACAGCTGGTGCTTAAAGCTAGTGAGGGAGATGTGTTTCCAGTTTCAGAGATTTTTTTCAGTTCGTTCCAGTCATTGGCAGCAGAGAACTGGAAGGAGAGGCAGCCAAAGTAAGAATTGGTTTTGGGGGTGACCAGAGAGATATACCTGCTGGAGCGCGTGCTACAGGTGGGTGCTGCTATGGTGACCAGCGAGGTGAGATAAGGGGGACTTTACCTAGCAGGGTCTTGTAGATGACCTGGAGCCAGAGTAGTGATGTTGGACGGGTGGGCAGGTGCAGGCAGCGATCGGTTAAAGAGCATGCATTTAGTTTTACTTGTATTTAAGAGGAGTTGGAGGCCACGGAAGGAGAGTTGTATGACATTGAAGCTCGTCTGGAGGGTTGTTAACACACCAGCAGCAAGAGCGACGTCATTGATGTATACAGAGAAGAGAGTCGGTCTAAGAATTGAACCCTGTGGCACCCCCATAGAGACTGCCAGAGGCCCGGACAACAGGCCCTCCGATTTGACACACTGAACTCTATCAGAGAAGTAGTTGGTGAACCATTTGAAAAACCAAGGCTATCGAGTCTGCTGATGAGGATGTGGTGATTGACAGAGTCGAAAGCCTTGGCCAGATCAATGAATACGGCGGCACAGTATTGTTTCTTATCGATGGCGGTTAAGATATCGTTTACGACCTTGAGTGTGGCTGAGGTGCACCCATGACCAGCTCTGAAACCAGATTGCATAGCGGAGAAGGTATGGTGGGATTCGAAATGGTCTGTAATCTGTTTGTTGACTTGGCTTTCGAAGACCTTAGAAAGGCAGTGTAGGATAGATATAGGTCTGTAGCAGTTTGGGTCAAGAGTGTCCCCCCCTTTTAGGACTGGGATGACCGCAGCTGCTTTCCAATCTTTGGGAATCTCAGACTACACGAAAGAGAGGTTGAACAGGCTATTAATAGGGGTTGCAACAATTTTGTCAGATCATTTTAGAAAGAGAGGGTCCAGATTGTCTAGCCCGGCTGATTTGTAGGGGTCCAGATTTTGCAGCTCTTTCAGAACATCAGCTGACTGGATTTGGGAGAAGGAGAAATGGGGATGGCTTGGGCGAGTTGCTGTGGGGGGTGCAGGGCTGTTGACCAGGGTAGGGGTGGCCAGGTGGAAAGCATGGCCAGCCGTAGAAAAATGCTTATTGAAATTCTCAATTATAGTGGCTTTATCAGTGGTGGCAGTGTTTCCTATCCTCAGTGCAGTGGCCAGCTGGGAGGAGGTGTTCTTATTCTCCATGGACTTTACAGTGTCCCAGAACTTTTTTGAGTTTGTGTTGCAGGAAGCTTGCCTTGGCTTTTCTAACTGCCTGTGTATATTGGTTTCTAGCTTCCCTGAAAAGTTGCATATCACGGGGGCTGTTCGATTCTAATGCAGAACGCCATAGGATGTTTTTGTGTTGGTTAAGGGCAGTCAGGTCTGGAGAGAACCAAGGGCTATATCTGTTCCTGGTTCTAAATGTAAAGGGGCATGCTTATTTAAGATGGTGAGGAAGGCATTTAAAAAAAAAACAGGCATCCTCTACTGACGGGATGAGATCAATATCCTTCCAGGATACCCCGGCAGGTCGATTAGAAAGGCCTGCTCGCTGAAGTGTTTCAGGGAGCGTTTGACAGTAATGAGTGGAGGTCGTTTGACCGCTGACCCATTACGGATGCAGGCAATGAGTCAGTGATCGCTGAGATCTTGGTTGAAAACAGCAGAGGTGTATTTAGAGGGCAAGGATGAATGAGGTAGTCATTCAAAAATCATGTTAAACACTATCATTGCACACAGAGTCTATGCAACTTATTATGTGACTTTTTAAGCACAATTTTACTCCTGACCTTATTCAGGCTTGCCATGACAAAGGGGTTCAGTACTTATTGACTTGACTTGTCAGATTTTAACTTTAATTTTTTTTAAATAAAAATCAAATTAAACATCATAATTTTACTTTGACACTATGGGTTATTGTGTGTAGGCCAGTGACACAAAATCTCAATTTAATCCATTTTAAATTCAGGCTGTAACAAGAAAATGTGGAAAAGTTAAGGGTTGTGAATACTTTCTGAAGGCATTATATGTATCTGATAGGGCAAAGCTGGACCCAGAGGACCTAGTGGCAAGGATGGACTGAAGGGGATACAGGTGAGAGGGTGGAGCTAACAAGCACTACATCTAATACTGGGTGATGTCATCATGTTATGTTGTGTTTTGATATGATATGTTATGTTGTGTTTTGGTATGATGTGTTATGTTGTGTTTTGGTATGATGTGTTATGTTGTGTTTTGATATGATATGTTATGTTGTGTTTTGGTATGATGTGTTATGTTGTGTTTTGATATGATATGTTATGTTGTGTTTTGATATGATATGTTATGTTGTGTTTTGGTACGATGTGTTATGTTGTGTTTTGGTATGATGTTTTATGTTGTGTTTGGTATGATATGTTGTGTTGTGTTGTGTTTTGATATGATATGTTATGTTGTGTTTTGGTATGATGTGTTATGTTATGTTGTGTTTGGTATGATATGTTGTGTTGTGCTTTGGTATGATATGTTATGTTGTGTTTTGATATGATATGTTATGTTGTGTTGTGTTTTGATATGATATGTTATGTTGTGTTTGGTATGATATGTTGTGTTGTGCTTTGGTATGTGTTATGTTTTGGTTTGATGTGTTGTGTTATGTTAGGTTGTGTTGTGGTATGATATGTTAAATTAAGTTGTGTTTTGGTATGATATGTTATATTATGTTGTGTTTTGGTATGTTAAATTATGTTGTGTTTTGGTATGTTATGTTATGTTGTGTTTTGGTATGATGTGTTGTGTTTTGGTTTGATGTGTTGTTTTATGTTAGGTTGTGTTGTGGTATGATATGTTATATTATGTTGTGTTTTGGTATGTTATGTTATGTTGTGTTTTGGTATGATGTGTTATGTTGTGTTTTGGTTTGATGTGTTGTGTTTTGTTATGTGATTCTTTTGACAGGGAGATCCAGGGATTCCTGGTCTAGGAACTGCAGGCCCTAAAGGAGAGAAGGTGAAGTGTGTGTTAGTTTGTGTGCATACATCTTTACACATGAAAGTATGTCTATACGTTTGTATGTGTGTGTGCGTGTGTATCTTTTGCCAACAGTCCTAAGCCAGTGTTTCTCCCCTCTACCCCAGGGTGCGTCGTGTGGGGTGTGCCAGTCTTCTCCCTCTGAGGTGGGCAGTGGGACGTCCTCCGTCAAGGTGCTAGCGGGTGAAACTGGCCCTCCAGGGCCCGCCGGGCCTGCAGGAGAGGGCATCGACGGCAAACAGGTGAGACCCCTCTACCTGGAGAGAAGAGGGCTATGAGGACTCTGCCTACTTTGTCAACCTGGTTTGCATTACTTTGACCATGCTTGTTTAACATGACTAAGCCAACAACATACACATGCCACTAAAAACACCAAACTGACCTTAGATCACTGTATGTCTGCAACTTAAATATTGGCAAAGTCGTGACATATGCAGGTAATCCTCCACCTACCACAGGATACGCCAAGGTGAGCTATAAATCTCAATTAAATTGTAAGTGACTGTGTCTCACAGCTTAATTACATGGGCCTCGGTGGTTAGCGCTGTGTCAACGGGTTTATATCTGAAGAGGCTTGCACAGGTGTGCGTGCGTGCGTGCCTGCGCGTACATAATCTTATAGGTGCGTATGACTCTAAATCTCTGTCTTTTCCTGTCTCTTCGTACAGGGTGTGCCAGGTCGTGATGGTCTAAGGGGAGAGAAGGTAAGTTCTTCATTACAGGTTTTTCTTTGTAAAAGTCTCTGAATAGAATTGAAAGATGCGAAGGGACAGTAATGTAGTCATTCTCAGCTAGTGCCAGGATATGGGACAAAGCCTCTGGGGAATTCAGTCCACCTTAAATAGCCTTGTTGCTTGCAGAGAAATCCAATCACATTGACTTAAATTATGTCCCTAGGGAACTCAGTACCTTAGTTAACATAATGTCCACAGGAAAATCAGTCCGCCTTAAATAAGACATTGAATAACCCAGGGAAATTAGTCTATTTTGAATGTAGCCTGTTTCCCCAGGGAACAAGCAGCCTAGACCGCCTTAAATCATCTAATATCTCAGGGTACTTTAGTCCTCCTTAAATGAGCAGATACCCCTAAAACCACTGCAGAGAAATCAGACTACATTAGATTAACTCGTGCCTCTGGGGTCCTCAGACCACCTTAAACCAGGCAATCATTAGGAAAACCTAGAAACGCCTCCGGTCCCATCCGCAAATGAGTCCATCTTAAGTTAACTTTAGGTCCCCGGAGGGCTTGGTCCAATTTAAATAACCGTAGTCCCTATAAACTGGGAAGTCCACTGGAAAATCAGCCCACCTTAAAAAAGTGTAGGACCTCTGAGGAGTCAGTCGGACCACCTTAAATTACCTTGAATCTGTAGCACGCACTGATTTTACCTGAGCTAAGACTGGCAGTTAAAATACAATTGAAGAATCTGGTATCACAAACCCAGATTAAGCCTATTGATAATTAGTCTTCATTCATAGACATGGCTTGAATGATTTTTGGACTAAAGTTATATTATCTTTATTTATGAATGTTCATGTACGAGTCACAGACCAGATCCCTATTGTTGATCAAATGCATATGTCTCTGTTGCTAGGGCGACCAGGGTGAGCAGGGAGACCAAGGATTAGCCGGCACCCATGGAACCCAGGGCCTGCCTGGAGAGCCTGGTCGGGATGGACTAACTGGACTGAAGGGAGAGAAGGTATGGAACACCCAACCAACCAATCAATGAGTCAGCCTGACTGTCTGGATGGTTAGTTGGCTGGCTTTCTGGCTGTTTATCCGTCCATCTCCCTTATCTGTCCAAGATATCTATCTTATAACATATCCTTATGCCTATATAGATTGTGAATATAAGATTGCATAAGCTTATTAAAGATGATGCTATAAAAGGCTGTTAATTAAATAAACTATCTTCAACAACATGTATAGCAGATGAACTAACTAACTATTTAACAATATAACTATCTAACTATCCATCTAACTAACAATCAAACTATCTATCTAACTAAAGAACTAATTAAATATATATCTATCTACGCTACATGACCGTCAAACATCTCATTCACAAAATCATGGGTATTAATATGGAGTTGGTCCCCGTTTGCTGCTATAACAGCCTCCACTCTTCTGGGAAGGCTTTTCACTAGATGTTGGAACATTGCTGCGGGGACTTACTTCCATTCAGCCACAAGAGCATTAGTGAGGTCGGGCACTGGTGTTGGGCGATTAGGCCTGGCTCGCAGTCGGCGTTCCAATTCATCCCAAAGGTGTCCGATGGGGTTAAGGTCAGGGCTCTGTGCAGGCCAGTCAAGTTCTTCCACACCAATCTCGACAAACCATTTCGGTATGGCCCTCGCTTTGTGCACGGGGGTATTGCCATGCTGAAACAGGAAAGGGCCTTCCCCAAACTGTTGCCAAAACGTTGGAAGATCAGAATTGTCAAGAATGTCATTGTATGCTGTAGCATTAACATTTCCCTTCACTGGAACTAAGGGACCTAGCCCGAACCATGAAAAACAGCCCCTTACCATTATTCCTCCTCCGAACAGTTCTTGTGCTGACGTTGCGTCTATCTATAGTCTGTCTGTCTGCCTGTCTAACTATATAATGTAACCAACTCACCCAGACTGTTCTCTCTCTTGTTGACTGTTGTTGTGTTGTATCTATCACCAGGGAGATGCGTGTGAGAGCTGTGTGCCTGTCTCTGGACGGCAGATGGGTGTAGGAGGGGTGCAGGGAGCCAAGGGAGAGAGGGGCAACCCGGGACCCCCAGGAGAGGGGAAAGCAGGGAAACATGTAAGTCTGCAGCATGACTGACCTTTGAGATGTACTGTTTTAGCTCTACACATACAGTACCAGTGAAATGTTTGGACACCTCTTCTCATTCAAGGGTTTTTCTTAATATTTTTTCTACCTTGTAGAATAATAGTGGAGACATCAACACTATGAAATAACACATATGGAATCATGTGGTAACCAAAAAAGTGTTAAAAAAATCCAAATATATTTTATATTTGAGATTCTTTAAACTAACACCCTTTGCCTTGATGACAGCTTTGCATTCTCTCAACCAGCTTCACCTGGAATGGTTTTCCAACAGTCTTGAAGGAGTTCCCACATATGCTGAGCACTTGTTGGCTGCTTTTCATTCACTCTGATGTAGCACTCCATCACTCTCCTTCTTGGTCAAATAGCCCTTACACACCCTGGAGGTGTTGGGTCATTGTCCTGTTGAAAAACAAATGATAGTCCCACTAAGCGCAAACCAGATGGGATGGCGTATTGCTGCAAAATGCTATGGTAGCCATGCTGGTTAACTGTGCCTTGAATTATAAATAAATCACTGACAGTGTCACCAGCAAAGCACCATCACACCTCCTCCTCCATGCTTCACGGTGGAAACCACACATGCAGAATCATCCGAGATCATCCATTCACCTACTCTGCGTCTCACAAGACATGGTTGGAAGCAAAAATCTCAAATTTGGATTCATCAGACCAAAGAACAGATGTCCACCAGTCTAATGTCTATTGCTCATGTTTCTTGGCCCAATCAAGTCTCTTCTTCTTATTGGTGTCCTTTAGCAGTGGTTTCTTTGCATCAATTCAACCATGATGACCTCATTCATGCAGTCTGAACAGTTGATGTTGAGATGTGTCTGTTACTTATACTCTGTGAAGCATTTATTTTGGCTGCAATCTGAGGTGCAGTTAATTCTAATGAACTTGTCCTCTGCAGCATAGGTACAGTAACTCTTGGTCTTCCTTTCCTGTGGCAGTTCTCATCAGAGCCAGTTTCATCATTGCACTTGACGGTTTTTGCGACTGCACTTGAAGAAACTTTCAAAGTTCTTGAAATCTTCCGGATTGACTGACATTCATGTCCTAAAGTAATAATCCACTGTCGTTTCTCTTTGCTTATTTGAGCTGTTCTTGCTATAATATGGACTTGGTATTTTACCAAATAGGGTTATCTTCTGTATACCACCCCTACCTTGTCACAACACAACTGATTGGCTCAAACGCATTAAGAAGGAAAGAAATTCCACAAATTAACTTCTAACAAGGCATACCTGTTAAAACCTCTCTGGGATATGTGGGACGGTAGCGTCCCACCTCGCCAACAGCCAGTGAAAGTGCAGGGCGCCAAATTCAAAACAACAAAAATCTCATAATTAAAATTCCTCAAGCATACAAGTATTTTACACCATTTTAAAGATACAATTCTCCTTAATCCAGCCACATTGTCTGATTTAAAAAAAAAAGCTTTACAGTGAAAGCACCACAAACGATTATGTTTGGTCACCACCAAGTCACAGAAAAACACCGCCATTTTTCCAGCCAAAGAGAGAAGTCACAAAAGGCACAAATAGAGATCAAATGTATCACTAACCTTTGATGATCTTCATCAGATGACACTCATAGGACTTCATGTTACCCAATACATGTATGTTTTGTTCGATAAAGTGCATACAGTGCCTTCCGAAAGTATTCGGCCCCCTTGAACTTTGCAACCTTTTGCCACATTTCAGGCTTCAAACATAAAGATATAAAACTGTATTTTTTTGTGAAGAATTAACAACAAGTGGGACACAATCATGAAGTGGAATGACATTTATTGGAAATTTCAAACTTTTTTAACAAATCAAAAACTGAAGAATTGGGCGTGCAAAATTATTCAGCCCCTTTACTTTCAGTGCAGCAAACTCTCTCCAGAGGTTCAGTGAGGATCTCTGAATGACCCAATGTTGACCTAAATGACTAATGATGATAAATACAATCCACCTGTGTGTAATCAAGTCTCTGTATAAATGCACCTGCACTGTGATAGTCTCAGCGGTCCGTTAAAAGCGCAGAGAGCATCATGAAGAACAAGGAACACACCAGGCAGGTCCGAGATACTGTTGTGAAGAAGTTTAAAGCCGGATTTGGATACAAAAAGATTTCCCAAGCTTTAAACATCCCAAGGAGCACTGTGCAAGCGATAATATTGAAATGGAAGGAGTATCAGACCACTGCAAATCTACCAAGACCTGGCCGTCCCTCTAAACTTTCAGCTCATACAAGGAGAAGACTGATCAGAGATGCAGCCAAGAGGCCCATGATCACTCTGGATGAACTGCAGAGATCTACAGCTGAGGTGGGAGACTCTGTCCATAGGACAACAATCAGTTGTATATTGCACAAATCTGGCCTTTATGGAAGAGTATCAAGAAGAAAGCCATTTCTTAAAGATATCCATAAAAAGTGTCATTTAAAGTTTGCCACAAGCCACCTGGGAGACACACCAAACATGTGGAAGAAGGTGCTCTGGTCAGATGAAACCAAAATGGAACTTTTTGGCAACAATGCAAGACGTTATGTTTGGCGTAAAAGCAACACAGCTCATCACCCTGAACACACCATCCCCACTGTCAAACATGGTGGTGGCAGCATCATGGTTTGGGCCTGCTTTTCTTCAGCAGGGACAGGGAAGATGGTTAAAATTGATGGGAAGATGGATGGAGCCAAATACAGGACCATTCTGTAAGAAAACCTGATGGAGTCTGCAAAAGACCTGAGACTGGGACGGAGATTTGTCTTCCAACAAGACAATGATCCAAAACATAAAGCAAAATCTGCAATGGAATGGTTCAAAAATAAACATATCCAGGTGTTAGAATGGCCAAGTCAAAGTCCAGACTTGAATCCAATCGAGAATCTGTGGAAAGAACTGAAAACTGCTGTTCACAAATGCTCTCCATCCAACCTCACTGAGCTCGAGCTGTTTTGCAAGGAGGAATGGGAAAAAAGTTCAGTCTCTCGATGTGCAAAACTGATAGAGACATACCCCAAGAGACTTACAGCTGTAATCGCTGCAAAAGGTGGCGCTACAAAGTATTAACTTAAGGGGGCAGAATAATTTTGCACACCCAATTTTTCAGTTTTTGATTTGTTAAAAAACTTTGAAATATCCAGTAAATGTCGTTCCACTTCATGATTGTGTCCCGTTTGTTGTTGATTCTTCACAAAAAAATACAGTTTTATATCTTTATGTTTGAAGCCTGAAATGTGGCAAAAGGTCGCAAAGTTCAAGGGGGCCGAATACTTTCGCAAGGCATTGTATTTATTTAAAAAAATCTCATGTTACATTAGCGAGTTACGTCCATAGTTCTAAAACATGCCGTGACTTTGCAGATAGCCACATCAATTTACAGAAATACTCATTTCTGAAAATACATGTGTTATACATGGAATTAGATATATACTTCTCCTTAATGCAACCGCTGTGTCAGATTTAAAAAAAAACTTTACGGAAAAATTAAACCATGCAATCTGAGTACAGCGTTCAGACAACAAAGCAGCCAAAAAGATATCCGCCATATTATGTAGTCAACATTAGTCAGAAATAGCATTATAAATATTCAGTTAACTTTGATGATCTTCATCAGAATGCACTCCCAGGAATCTCAGTTCCACAATAAATGTTTGATTTGTTCGATAAAGTTCATCATTTATGTCCAAATAGCTTCTTTTGTTAGGGCGTTTTGTAAAGAAATCCAAACGCGCGTTCAGGTCCAGCCGAACGTCGGACGAAAAGTTCAAAACGTTACAGCCCGTAGAAACCTGTCAAACTAAGTATAGAATCAATCTTTAGGATGTTTTTATCATAAATCTTCAATAATGTTCCAACCGGAGAATTCCTATGTCTGTAGAAAAGCAATGGAACGAGAGCTAACTCTCTCGCGACCGCGCGTCACGAGCCTGTGGCACTCTGCCAGACACCTGGCTCAATCCCCTCTCATTCGCCCCCACTTCACAGTAGAAGCCTCAAACCAAGTTCTAAAGACTGTTGACATCTAGTGGAAGCCTTAGGGAGTGCAATATGACCGGATTTACACTGTATATTGGAATGGCAAAGTGTTGAAAAACTACAAACCTCAGATTTCCCACTACCTGGTTGGATTTATCTGAGGTTTTCGCCTGCCGTATGAGTTCTGTTATACTCACCGACTTCATTCAAACAGTTATAGAAACTTCAGAATGTTTTCTATCCAATTATACTAATAATATGCATATATTGGGACAGAGTCTGGGCACCTTATTCATCCAAGCTACTCAATACTGCCCCCCTGTCACCAAGAAGTTAATTGAAATGCATTCCAAGTGACTACCTCATGAAGCTTGTTGAGAGAATGCCAAGAGTGTGCAAAGCTGTCATCAAGGCAAGAGTGGCTACTTTGAAGAATCTCAAATATATATCTTTTTTGTTTTGTTACTACATGATTCCATATGTGTTATTTCATAGTTTTGATTTCTTCACTATTATTCTACAATGTAGAAAATAGAATACAAAAATAGAATAAAAAATAAATAAATAGAATACAAAAATAAAATAAAAACTTTAATGAGCGCTGAGTGTGTCCAAACTTGTGACACACTCTTTATTTGTCTTCTCTATCATGTCTTTCTATCTCTCCATCTACCAGGGCAAACCAGGTCTTCCCGGTGTCCAAGGGCCTATAGGACCAAAAGGAAGCCAGGTACAGTATGATCATTTGCCATGCACACGTACAAGGGTTGGTGTGAATTTCACTAGTGGCTGACTCATTGTGTGTGTCTGTGCTGACTCAGTGTGTGTGTCTGTGCTGACTCAGTGTGTGTGTCTGTGCTGACTCAGTGTGTGTGTCTGTGCTGACTCACTGTGTGTGTCTGTGCTGACTCAGTATGTGTGGCTGTGCTGACTCAGTATGTGTGGCTGTGCTGACTCTGTGTGTGTGTGTGTGTGTGTGTGTGTGTGTGTGTGTGTGTGTGTGTGTGTGTGTGTGTGTGTGTGTGTGTGTGTGTGTGTGTGTGTGTGTGTGTGTGTGTGTGTGTGTGTGTGTGTGTGTGTGTGTGTGTGTGTGTGTGTGTGTGTGTGTGTGTGTGTCTGTGTGTGTGTGTGTCTGTGCTGACTCACTGTGTGTGTGTGTGTGGCTGTGCTGACTCACTGTGTGTGTGGCTGTGCTGACTCAGTGTGTGTGGCTGTGCTGACTCAGTGTGTGTGGCTGTGCTGACTCAGTGTGTGTGGCTGTGCTGACTCAGTGTGTGTGTCTGTGCTGACTCAGTGTGTGTGTCTGTGCTGACTCAGTGTGTGTGTCTATGCTGACTCAGTGTGTGTGGCTGTGCTGACTCAGTGTGTGTGTCTGTGCTGCTCCCTGTAGGGTGACCCAGGAGTTGAAGGGGTGGGCATCCCAGGATCTCAGGTAAGACATTTTTTTGAACATCTAGGTCAGATGTGTCAAACTCATTCCATGGAGGGCCTAGTGGTTAATGGTTTTTGGGTTTTCCTTTCAATTAAGACCTAGACAACCAGATGAGGGGAGTTCTTTACTAATCAGTGACCTTATTTGTATTTATTTTTTATTTCACCTTTATTTAACCAGGTAAGCTAGTTGAGAACAAGTTCTCATTTACAACTGCGACCTGGCCAAGATAAAGCAAAGCAGTGCGACACAAACAACAACACAGAGTTACACATGGAATAAACAAGCGTACAGTCAATAACACAATATAAAAAAAATTAAGTCTATATACAGTGTGTGCTAATGGCGTGAGGCGGTAAGCCAATAAATAGGCCATAGTAGCGAAGTAATTACAATTTATCAAATAACACTGGAGTCATAGATGAGCAGATGGTGATGTGCAAGTAGAAATACTGGTGTGCAAAAGAGCAGAAAAGTAAATAAAAACAATATGGGGATGAGATAGGTAGATTGGGTGGGCTATTTACAGATGGACTCTGTACAGCTGCAGCGATCGGTTAGCTGCTCAGATAGCTGATGTTTAAAGTTAGTGAGGGAAATAAAAGTCTCCAGCTTCAGCGATTTTTGCAATTCGTTCCAGTCACTGGCAGCTGAGAACTGGAAGGAAGGGCAGCCGAAGGTGTTGACTTTGGGGATGACCAGTGAGATATACCTGCTGGAGCTCGTGCTACGGGTGGGTGTGGTTATCGTGACCAGTGAGCTGAGATAAGGCGGAGCTTTACCTAGCATAAACATATAGATGACCTGGAGCCAGTGGGTCTGGTGACGAATATGTAGCGAGGGCCAGTCGACTAGAGCATAAAGGTCGCAGTGGTGGGTGGTATAAGGGGCTTTGGTGACAAAACGGATGGCACTGTGATAGACTGCATCCAGTTTGCTGTTTAGAGTATTGGAAGCTATTTTGTAAATGACATCGCTGAAGTCGAGGATCGGTAGGATAGTCAGTTTTCCTAGGGTAAGTTTGGCGGCGTGAGTGAAGAAGGCTTTGTTGCGAAATAGGAAGCCGATTCTAGATTTGATTTTGGATTGGAGATGTTTAATATAAGTCTGGAAGGCGAGGTTACAGTCTAGCCAGACACCTAGGTATTTGTAGGGTCCACATATTGTAAGTCAGAACCGTACAGAGTAGTGATGCTAGTCGGGCGGGCAGGTGCAGGCAGCGAACGGTTGAAAAGTATGCATTTAGTTTCACTAGGGTTTAAGAGCAGTTGGAGACCACGGAAGGAGAATTGTATGGCATTGAAGCTCGTTTGGTGATAGACTGCATCCAGTTTGCTGTTTAGAGTATTGGAAGCTATTTTGTAAATGACATCGCTGAAGTCGAGGATCGGTAGGATAGTCAGTTTTCCTAGGGTAAGTTTGGCGGCGTGAGTGAAGAAGGCTTTGTTGCGAAATAGGAAGCCGATTCTAGATTTGATTTTGGATTGGAGATGTTTAATATAAGTCTGGAAGGCGAGGTTACAGTCTAGCCAGACACCTAGGTATTTGTAGGGTCCACATATTGTAAGTCAGAACCGTACAGAGTAGTGATGCTAGTCGGGCGGGCAGGTGCAGGCAGCGAACGGTTGAAAAGTATGCATTTAGTTTCACTAGGGTTTAAGAGCAGTTGGAGACCACGGAAGGAGAATTGTATGGCATTGAAGCTCGTTTGGAGGTTAGTCAACACAGTGTCCAAAGAATTCATCAATCAAGTACAAGGGAGAAGCGAAAACCCGCAGACACTCGACCCACCGTGGAATGAGTTTGACTCGTAAACATTGAAGAGATTGCTCACCTCAAAATACATTTTTGGTGCTGTTTTTCTGAAGCTTTCCCATACTTACATTTTTTTTATTACCCACATATCCACTGGGCTGGTTGAATAAATGTTGTTTCCACATCATTTGGATTAACATTCCTTCTGGATCAACATACTAACATTCCTTCTGGATCAACATGTTAACATTCCTTCTGGATCAACATTCTAACATTCCTTCTGGATCAACGTGTTAACATTCCTTCTGGATCAACATGTTAACATTCCTTCTGGATCAACATTCTAACATTCCTTCAGGATCAACATGCTAACAGTCTGCATCAACATGTTAACATTTCTTCTGAATCAACATGCTAACATTCCTTCAGGATCAACATGCTCACAGTCTGCATCAACATGCTAACATTCCTCAAGTTTATAGGTAATCAGATATACTGTATACACACACATGCAGGTTTGTGTACAAACACACACAAAAACTCACGCGCACACACAAGACACATACACACGAAGCAACGAGAGCATGTGTGATGGGAATGAGAGATGGAATGAGGAAGACAATATCCAGACTTGTTCATGAAGGTTCAGCCATTGTTCTACTGTTGATGAATCATCTGTTTGTCTCTAAGCTCAACTCACCACCCATCTCTTTAAACCTTTCTCTCGCTCTCTCGCTCTCTCTCTCTCCTATTTTCAGGGAGCAGAAGGACCCAGAGGCCTACCAGGGGTGGCAGTAAGTCCAAAAAATATTAGATTAAATAATTATGAAATACATATTAAATAAGATTGCCTCTAGTATGTACTGTATAATGGTCTCTGTAGTCTCCTTCTATCATGTTAATTTGCATCATGCTGCTCCTCTACAGGGTCCTCAGGGAATTAGAGGACTTACTGGACCAGTTGGGCCTGCTGGGGACATGGTACACACACACACACACACACACACACACACACACACACACACATACATACATTATACGTGCATCAACACATAAACACACACACACACACAGCCACAAAGTTCTCATTCTTGTGTGTGTGTATTTGCTTTTCACAGGGTCCTAAAGGAGAGGAGGGGCCTCCAGGGCCACAGGGGCCCATGGGTGTAGGTGTTACAGGACCCCAGGTAAGAGGTGTGTGTGTGTGTGTGTGTGTGTGTGTGTGTGTGTGTGTGTGTGTGTGTGTGTGTGTGTGTGTGTGTGTGTGTGTGTGCATGCATATGTGTATTAACTCTAGTCAAAGCCATTGAGTGATTGCTGCCTCCATACTTATCCCATTCCCAACCCAGGGTAAAGACGGCAAAGGTGGATCCAATGGAATCCCAGGAGCTGATGGAAGAGATGTGAGTGGCGTCACATTGAAAACACAACGCAGTCACATAGTATTGGAATTGTGTAGTCAGTGTGAATTGTATACCTTTCATAGTACTGTGTAACAGTGTATGAGCTAAGATCACTAGTTTCTACAGACTCAGAGTCAGTGTTTTTAAAGTTTAAAGATGATTATATTTAGTCTAATAGCTAATGAAGGCCGCCTCAATCCATAACAGAGCCATAGTGTCTCTTGTCGCCCCTCTCTGCTCCTGACTACTTTCCTTGCAAGCTTTATCGTCTGCAATGACAAGGCCACACTAACTCTGTGTGTGTGTGTGTGTGTGTGTGTGTGTGTGTCTGTGTGTGTGTGTGTGTGTATGTGTGTGTGTGTGTGTGTGTGTGTGTTCTGTCTTGCAGGGAACTGACGGAGCCAAGGGGGACAAGGTAAACCTAGCATTTCTGAAGATTAAGAGGTTTGGAGGCAGGGGGTAACAGATGGTAATCACTGGGGATGCTTCACCAGCACACACACACACACACACACACACACACACACACACACACACACATAGGCAGATGCTTACACGCACACAAACACACACACACACACACACACCCTCAAGGCACAGACAGAGTAGCAGAGGAGGTGACAAGTGTGTGGGATCCAAATAGACAAGGGAAGTAAAGGAGCTTTAAGAACAGGACTAGGATTATTAATTAGTGCTACCATCAGACCAACTGAACAGGACTAGGATTATTAATTAGTGCTACCAGCAGACCAACTAAACAGGACTATGATTATTAATTAGTGCTACCATCAGACCAACTGAACAGAACTAGGATTATTAATTAGAGCTACCATCAGACCAACTGAACAGGACTAGGATTATTAATTAGTGCTACCATCAGACCAACTGAACAGGACTAGGATTATTAATTAGAGCTACCATCAGACCAACTGAAAAGGACTAGGATTATTAATTAGAGCTACCATCAGACCAACTGAACAGGACTAGGATTATTAATTAGAGCTACCATCAGACCAACTGAACAGGACTAGGATTATTAATTAGAGCTACCATCAGACCAACTGAACAGGACTAGGATTATTAATTAGAGCTACCATCAGACCAACTGAAAAGGACTAGGATAATTAATTAGAGCTACCATCAGACCAACTGAACAGGACTAGGATTATTAATTAGAGCTACCATCAGACCAACTGAAAAGGACTAGGATTATTAATTAGAGCTACCATCAGACCAACTGAAAAGGACTAGGATTATTAATTAGTGCTACCATCAGACCAACTGAAAAGGACTAGGATTATTAATTAGAGCTACCATCAGACCAACTGAACAGGACTAGGATTATTAATTAGAGCTACCATCAGACCAACTGAACAGGACTAGGATTATTAATTAGAGCTACCATCAGACCAACTGAACAGGACTAGGATTATTAATTAGTGCTACCATCAGACCAACTGAAAAGGACTAGGATTATTAATTAGTGCTACCATCAGACCAACTGAACAGGACTAGGATTATTAATTAGTGCTACCATCAGACCAACTGAACAGGACTAGGATTATTAATTAGAGCTACCATCAGACCAACTGAAAAGGACTAGGATTATTAATTAGTGCTACCATCAGACCAACTGAAAAGGACTAGGATTATTAATTAGTGCTACCATCAGACCAACTGAACAGGACTAGGATTATTAATTAGTGCTACCATCAGACCAACTGAAAAGGACTAGGATTATTAATTAGAGCTACCATCAGACCAACTGAACAGGACTAGGATTATTAATTAGAGCTACCATCAGACCAACTGAACAGGACTAGGATTATTAATTAGTGCTACCATCAGACCAACTGAAAAGGACTAGGATTATTAATTAGAGCTACCATCAGACCAACTGAACAGGACTAGGATTATTAATTAGAGCTACCATCAGACCAACTGAACAGGACTAGGATTATTAATTAGAGCTACCATCAGACCAACTGAAAAGGACTAGGATTATTAATTAGAGCTACCATCAGACCAACTGAAAAGGACTAGGATTATTAATTAGTGCTACCATCAGACCAACTGAACAGGACTAGGATTATTAATTAGAGCTACCATCAGACCAACTGAAAAGGACTAGGATTATTAATTAGAGCTACCATCAGACCAACTGAACAGGACTAGGATTATTAATTAGAGCTACCATCAGACCAACTGAAAAGGACTAGGATTATTGAAATATGAATAAGAAGACACAGTAGCAGAATAAATTCCACGTCAACTTTGTTTCATCACAAAACATATTGCCTCTAACAAACAGTTATATGACCTACAGCATGTTCAAGCAAGTTACTAATGTTTCCGACATTTTCTGAATACTTAACAACTATTGATTTAGAACCACAGAGATTTACCAGAAGTCGCTAAGAAAACAGGAGCTGTTTCCGCTAGTCCAGCACTATTTCAACTTCAACATCATCAAATAAACTGAGCTTAGTCTAATACAGTGGCAACTAAAAGATGCCGAAGACAATTTAGTCCAATCAACGTGAGCTCAATATGAAGTGGCTGACCCTACTTGTAGAGAAAAGCCAATGCCATCCTCCTCTCTTTCATGTTGGCAAAACGGTCTAGTACTCTGTCATAGAGTACACGCTGTTAGTTTTCGTTTTGCTAGGCTACCTTGCTAAAATGCTTGCTCGCTAGCCTAACTTCCATTCATGGGCAATGATTAGCCAGCTAGTTAACATTAGCCTACATCTAGCTACATGCTGAACTTCCATCCTCTCAGATCAGGGGCACAATGTATGAATTTATGATTGGATCAGAATCACAGTTATAATCATATTGGCCAGTACAGAGAATTAGATAAAACCAAGTCCAAATCCCTAGTGGCTAATTTAGGGCTGATTTTAGCTAGCTGGCTAGCTACTGGAGGAAACAACCCAATGAGATTCAACAATATACTTATTTTCCGTAAATTATATTTTGCTTTTGATGTGGTTGATGTGAAGACAAATCTTCCCTTGATACTCACTCAGTTTAGCTCAACTGATTAGCTATTATTGAACCTTTTTTAGCTATTATTTAACCTTTTTTTTATCAAGGAAGTCCAAATGCTCGCTGGCTTCCCTTGCATTCCATGTTATGGGCGGCAACAATGTCATACTATCTTTGACCAAACAGCATTAGATAGGTGGGGTACACATACTGAGACAGAGGGGCTCTGTTTCACTCATTCAGATGCTTTCTCCAGTGAGATACATTCAGCCTCTTGGTAATTGAAGGAAAATGATGAATCACAGAGAGTCAAAATACATTATTTAGATTTTCGAAAGATACATTTATTTTATATATTGTTTTTTGTTGGTCCATTTTTGGGGGGGAAGTCTGTCTTCCCAGGGCATCCATGAATACATGCCCCTGGTTATTTCACAGCTTCTCTGTGTGATCTATGAGAGGTCTGTGTTTTCAGGGTGAACCTGGAGACTGTAACTGTATCAGCCCTCCATATGCAGGAACAGGTGGACCGGTGAGTATGGCTAGGTCAACATGCACACACAGATCCATGCATACAGTACACACACACATGCCACAACGTGGTCATCTTAAACTTGTTTTGAGTTCAACTTCAGGGTAGTTATCTCTCTGCAGGGGACACACTCACTCACACATACACACACACACACACACACTCAGCTCTCTTTTAACTGGTTTTGATCTGCAGGATTATTTTTCACTGCAGGGTGTCAGTGTTTGTTTTGAACACATATGATCTGCTGATGATGTGCTCTGAATTTGACGACTCTTGCCTTGCAGGGAGCACCAGGAACTATGGGAGGAAACACGTGGCAGGTCTGATCTCTATGTCATCTACTAGCCATGTCTGCCTCTTGGTTTTCTCTTGTGTCATATTGACTGAATATCAACTGAGTATGCGTTTGTTGTTGGAACAATTAGGCTACAAATGGTGCCTGTCAATGCTGTGTGGTTCGCTCAGTGTGTGTGTGTGTGTGTGTGTGTGTGTGTGTGTGTGTGTGTTCCAGGGGGCTCCGGGACAACCAGGTCCTCCTGGTCCTCCTGGGCCACAGGGCTTCATCGGCATCACAGGACCCCAGGTAGGAGAGAGGGGGATCAGGGTGGTGGAGTCATGTCAATTAACCCTTTACAACACACTCCTTACTTACCCATTCCTCTTTATCTCTGTACATCTTTAACCTCTCATTCATCAACATGAGTGTACCTTGGCTGTTCTATCTCCCTCGCTCTTCTCTCTCAATTAAATTTCAATTTAAGTGCTTTATTGGCATGGGAAACAGATGTTTACATTGCCAAAGCAAGTGAACTAGATAATAAACAAAAGTGAAATAACAATACAAAATTAACAGTAAACATTCCAAAAGAATGAAGACATTTCAAATGTAATATTATGTTGATATACAGTGTTGTAACGATGTGCAAATAGTTCAAGTACAAAAGGGAAAATAAATAAACATACTGTAAATATAGGTTGGATTTACAATGGTGTTTGTTCTTTACTGCCCTTTTTTTGTGGCAACAGGTCACACATCTTGCTGCTGTAATGGCACACTGTGGTATTTCAACCAATAGATATGGGAGTTTGTCAAAATTTGATTGTTTTTGAATTCTTTGTGGGTCTGTGTAATCTGAGGGAAATATGTGTCTCTAATATGGTCATACATTTGGCAGGAGGTTAGGAAGTGCAGCTCAGTTTCCACCTCATTTTGTGGGCAGTGTGCACATAGCCTGTCTTCTCTTGAGAGCCAGGTCTGCCTACGGTGGCCTTTCTCAATAGCAAGGCTATGCTCACTGAGTCTGTACATAGTGTAAGCTTTCCTTAATTTTGGGTCAGTCACAGTGGTCAGGTATTCTACCACTGTGTACTCTCTGTTTAGGGACAAATAGCATTCTAGTTCGCTCTGTTTTTTTGTAAATTCTTTCCAATGTGTCAAGTAATAATATTTTTGTTTCTCATGATATGGTTGGTTCTAATTGTGTTGCTGTCCTGGGGCTCTGTGGGGTCTGTTTGTGTTTGTGAACAGAGCCCCAGAACCAGCTTGCTTAAGGGGACTCTTCTCCAGGTTCATGTCTTGTAGGTGATGGTTTTGCTATGGAAGGTTTGGGAATCACTTCCTTTTAGGTGGTTGTAGAATTTAACAGCTTTTTTTGGATTTGGATGATTATCGGGTATCGGCCTAATTCTGCAGAGTCTCAGTTTGGTGTTTGGTGAGCGGACCCGAGACCTCACAACCGTAAAGGGCAATGGGTTCTATAACTGATTTGAGTATTTTTAGCCAGATCCTATTGGTGTGTAAAATTTGATGTTCCTTTTGATGGCATAGAATGCCCTTCTTGCCTTGTCTCTCAGATCGTTAACAGCTTTGTGGAATTTACCTGTGGCACTGATGTTTAGGCAGAGGTATGTATGGTTTTTTGTGTGCTCTAGGGCAACGGTGTCTAGATGGAATTTGTATTTGTGGTCTTGGCAACTGGACCTTTTTTGAAACACCATTATTTATGTGTTACTGAGATTTACTGTCAGGGCCCAGGTCTGACAGAATCTGTGCAGAAGATCTGGGGGCTGCTGTAGACCCTCCTTGGTTGGGGACAGAAGCACCAGATCATCAGCAAACTGTAGACATGTGACTTCAGATTCTAGTAGACTGACTGTGAACGCTCTAAGTGACTCTGCGTTGAGGTCAGTGATAAAGTAGTTTACAGTACTACTGCCAAGAGATGAGCTATAGGTGTACCTACCATAGGAGTCCCAGCATCCGACAGAGCTGCAAGAGTTGTGACCCCTTTTTGTTGGTTATGTTGTCATAATTGTGTCTAGGGGTGCATATGGGGGAGGGAATCCTGTCACCTCCAGGGAGGTGTTTGTCCCCTGTGTGCTGAGAGTTACAGGTTCTTGTCCAGTTCTGGAATTTAGGTCGCCACAGACTAGTACATGTCCCTGGGCCTGGAAATGGTTAATCTCCCCCTCTAGGATGGAGAAGCTGTCATCGTTAAAATATGGGGATTCTATTGGGTGGGTACACGGTTGAAGTTGGTAGTTTAAATCCACTTAGGTTGAAGTCATTAAAACTCGTTTTTCAACCACTCCACAAATGTCTTGTTAACAAACTATAGTTTTGGCAAGTCAGTTAGGACATCTACTTTGTGCATGAGACAGGTAATTTTTCCAACAATTGTTTACAGACAGATTCTTGCACTTATAATTCACTGTATCACAATTCCAGTCGTTCAGATGTTTACATACACAAAGTTGACTGTGCCTTTAAACAGCTTAGAAAATTCCAGAAAATGATGTCATGGCTTTAGAAGCTTCTGATAGGCTAGTTGACATAATTTGAGTCAATTGGAGGTGTATCTGTGGATGTATTTCAAGGCCTACCTTCAAACTCAGTGCCTCTTTGCTCGACATCATGGGGAAATCAAAAGAAATCAGCAAAGACCTCAGAAAAGGT
This sequence comes from Oncorhynchus mykiss, assembly GCF_057628025.1. Classification (NCBI taxonomy): domain Eukaryota; kingdom Metazoa; phylum Chordata; class Actinopteri; order Salmoniformes; family Salmonidae; genus Oncorhynchus; species Oncorhynchus mykiss. The sequence continues at coordinate 64,349,367 of NC_143039.1, forward strand.
TTGGTTCATCCTTGGGAGCAATTTCCAAACGCCTGGAGGTGCCATGTCCAACTGTACAAACAATAGTACGCAAGTATAAACACCATGGAACCACACAGCCATCATCCCGCTCAGGAAGGAGACGCGTTCTGTCTCCTATGGATGAACGTACTTTGGTGGAAATGTGCAAATCAGTCCCAGAACAACAGCAAAGGACCTTGTGAAGATACTGAAGGAAACAGGTACAAAAGTATCTACATCCACAGTAAAACGAGTCCTATATCGACATAACCTGAAAGGCCACTCAGCAAGGAAGAAGCCACTGCTCCAAATCCGCCATAAAAAGACAGACAATGGTTTGCAACTGCACATGGGGACAAAGATCATACTTTTTGGAGAAATGTCCTCTGGTCTGATGAAACAAAAATAGAACTGTTTGGCCGTAATGACCATCGTTATGTTTGGAGGAAAAAGGGAGAGGCTTGCAAGCCGAATAACACCATCCCAACCGTGAAGCACAGGGGTGGCAGCATCATGTTGTGGGGGTGCTTTGCTGCAGGAGGGACTGGAGCACTTCACAAAATAGATGGCATCATGAGGTAGGAAAATTATGTGGATATATTTAAGCAAAATCTCAAGACATCAGTCAGGAAGTTAAAGCTTGGTCACAAATGGTTCTTCCAAATGGACAATGACCCCAAGCATACTTCCAAAGTTGTAGCAAAATGGCTTAAGGACAACAAAGTCAAGGTATTGGAGTGGCCATCTCAAAGCCCTGACCTCAATCCTATAAAACATTTGTGGGCAGAACTGAAAAAGCGTGTGCGAGCAAGGAGGCCTACAAACCTGACTCAATTACAAGCTTGTGGAAGGCTACCCAAAACGTTTGACCCAAGTTAAAAAATGTAAAGGCAATGCTACCAAATACTAACTGAGTGTATGTACACTTCTGACTCAATGGGAATGTGATGAAATAAATAACAAATAAAATAAATAATTCTCTCCACCATTATTCTGACATTTCATATTCTTAAAATAAAGTGGTGATCCTAACTGACCTAAGGCAGGGAATTTTTACAAGGATTAAATGTCAGGAATTGTGACAAACTGAGTTTAAATGTATTTGGCTAAGGTGTATGTAAACTTCCGACTTCAACTGTATGTAGCTCACATGAGAACACCTTTCTCTGTTGAGATAATTTCCTTTCTAGCCAGATGTAAAATGTTCCTGTTTTGACTAATTTTATAGAGTGGGTTAGGTCTGCTCTATACCGAATTAGCATACCCCCTGAGTCCCTTCCCTGTTTCACACCTGGTTGTTTGGTAGATCGGACTACCAGCTCTCTGTAACCTAGAGGGCAACCAGTGGGTCCGTCTCCTTTATACCATGTTTCTTGAAGTATGACAATGTCTGTATTTCCAATTTCTTTGTTGAAGTCTGGGTTCCTGCTCTTTAGGCCAACGGCAACTTTGTGTTCCATAGTGTCTAGTGCTGATCTCTCTCTCTCTCTCTCTTCTGTTCGCCACTCTATTCTTCTCACTCTTGTTCTTCATTCTCCTCCACACTATGTTTCTCTCCTCCTGCTAACTCTTTTCTATTCCACCTGACACTCATTTCCTTTTCAGGTTTGGCTTGAACATTGGGTTCTAGCTTGGGCAGCTTGAGGTCGTGGCTAATGCAACTCTAAATGCTAATTAATGCAGAACTAAAATAGCAAATGATTTTGTTAATCTTAAATTCTTAATGTAAACATGTTACACAATAGTAAAAGTAAATATGCAAGTGCATAAAGAACTATTGCATAAATGCAATAACATTTAAAGTCAACTGTATTCATGTAATGAAGCTCTATGCTACTGTTAACCTTGTGGGCTGTAAATATATATATGTGTATTAATGGGAGTCTTTGTTAAATCATAGCCCTGCTTTAAACATTCACTAACTCTTGTGGGATGCTTTGGGAATGTTAACTATTTCTATCAACATATGATACATTGGGATTGTTGGGAATATTGATGACACTTCATTTGAAGGTTTAGTTATAAACTCCTTATACATAATTAAATAGTTATTTTAGCATTAGTACAATTATTATGAATTAAAAACCTTCAAATAAAGTTTTTTTCAATAATATTTCCTCAGATTTTGTGGGAAATGTTCAATCTAAACTAATTCTCAACAACATTTTACACATTTAAACCAGGTTAATGGGAAACGAAGTAGTAATATTGGTTCATGAAGACCAGGCTGAGTTCACTGTGTAAGAAAATAGATTGATTTGTCTGAATATGATGTTCATGTGTTCATCAAGCACTGAACAATTTTGTGTGCAGGAATCAAATTTGCACAAATATCCTGTTCAAATCAAAGCACTTAAAAAATATATATTGTTTGACCTCTTGCACAGTGATCCCTGCATGATATTCAATCTGGTGTTTACAAAATAATCAAACTATTTCAACCAAATGAATTTAAATAGTGCTTTAAAAACTAAACGAGTCAAAAGAGTCTGAACATAAACCAGGAAACACTGGTGATTGGTTGTTCCTACAACCTCGAACCTGTAACCCCCCCCCCCCCCCCCTGACCATTGGTAGAGAGGGATGTGGCAAGCCTGTGATAGGCTAAAACCAGTTGAATCTCAGTTCCTTCTTTCAGGGTAACCCTGGCAACGACGGGGTACCAGGGCAGCCGGGTCTGCCTGGGAGAACTGTAAGTAATAAGACAGAAGAGTTGGAGTCACTTCCATTCCAATTCAGACACATCGGAAAGTGATTTGAAAATCAAATTCCAGAATTGTGAAAAACCATATCAATGAATACCAATGACATTTTCTGATTCTAGAATTGGAAATCATTAGCTGAATTGTCTAAATTGAAATGGATTTGACCGCAACCCATGCCAGACAGAGGAGACGGGGCTAGATGAGTGCTGCAGCTTTGTGATTGGACGGTGCAGGGAGGGAGGAGCCTGGTTGGGTTGTAGGTCTGTGTTGTGAGTGGAGCACTCTGGCAGAAGTTCATTGAGGATCTCTAGACTTTGGACATGACTATACAGTAGACACACCACGACTTAGTGGCAGCTAGAACAATGAACGCACTCAGCTCAAAGACTTTTAGTGTTGAAATGCACTTTCTGCCTTTCAGAAGGACTTTTACCATTGATTTGTGCCTCCAAAGCATGCACGTACACACACACACACACATTGTTGGCGTGGTTTCATAAATGCAGTGTGTGAGTGTGTGAGTATGTGAGTGCAGCCATTAGTTTGAGTCGAAGAGCTTTGCTGTACTCTGTTGTTCAGCCTTGTTATGCTGAGTACAGTAAGAGCCTGTAGGTCTTCTGTTGAGAGGACTGCACTATGAGGTCTATTTTCCATATAGCTGGCATCCAGTTCAGCCGCCTGCCACATACACACACACACACACACACACACACACACCCTCCCCACAATAATCAATCTACCCACAGTGGAAACTTGGCTTTACGAACTCACACACACACACTTACTCACATTATACACACTCACTAAGTGCTCCAGTCCTAACAGTAGACAGACACACTGACCCACCAGCTCCTCTCTAGCTCCATGACCCTGCCTGCATGTTATATGTCAATGGATTTAAATGCCTAAAACAGACTATTAAAACATTTCATTCTTAGATAAATTCTTAATTCACTCTTATCTTAATCTTAGCTAATAAAAACACATCCTTAAAACCACAAAACATTATTAAAAACATCATTTAACAGACGAGTTTGTTGAATACAAATGAATCCATTTAAAAAGGATAAAATAACAATTTAGCAAAAGTAAAGGATATTTAAATAGGAGTATATTGAAAGTATAAAGTAAATATCATTGACATATAATGATTCTTCTCTCTGAGACATCCTGTTAATGCACACAGCCTGAGTTTAACAAACCTAATGAGCTGCATCATGCTAGCTCAAATGAGCTCTTCTGGCTAATAACAACCGTTTGAACAGAGCCAACGGATTTTGAAACCAGGCTAAGTGCAATTCACAGGTTCTCTCACTCTGTGAAGGGCCCCACTGCTCAAATGTGGCAGAATTGTACTGTGAGTGGGTTTCCTGGTATGATTGGAGTGGTAAGAATGTTTCAGACCACCCATGCAGGTAAATCAATCAACTTTCAAACTCCCAACAATGATCCCAATAAATGCCTGGATGTGAATATCAACGTGTTTTGAAAGACTTGCAAAACCTTGTGATTTTGAATGTTTTGTGTCTCCTTGGGCAAATCCTAAATGGCACCCTATTCCCTCTAGTGGCCTATGTGACTCTGGCCAAAAGTAATACACTACACATGGAATTGAGTGCTATTTGGGACTTCTGAATGGGTCGTTCATTGAATTTGGACTGTACTGCAGTTCAACACTGTTTGCACTTTGTTGCATCCAATGTGCAGAAGTCAACTGTACATATACATTGTAATCCTCCCTTTCCTTTACATTTTCCTCTCCTCTCCTCTCCCCCCACCCCCCGCCCTTCCTCAGCATCTGAGGCTGCCTCAGGATGAGGACCCCAGTCGAGGAGATGGAAAGGTAAGACAGGAGGTAGAGAGGTGCACTCTGGGAAATAGAGTTCTCTAGTACTGCTCTTGGATTTATATGCATGAGCTGTACTGATGTGATTATACATAACACAAACATGCATGAGCTGTGTCCATGCAGTGTACATTGAGCTCACACACTTCATGTCATCAAAGTGTGTGTGTCCTCTGCTGCAGAAGGTGTGTGAGGACTGCTCCAAGGGCTTGCCAGGGGTACCAGGCATGGCGGGCACCAAGGGAGAGAAAGGAGACGAGGGCAAGACTGGCATAGGCCATGCTTCCGACGGCTGTGAGAGGGTGAGAGGCTGGGGGTGTATTGGTGGGGGGCATGGGGGAGAGTGGTGAGGGGTGCATGGGTGAGGTGGTTAGGGGGGCATATATATTGTTGGCTGGTTAGAACGAGACTGTAGAATCATGGAAATTCTAATGGATTCTTCTGGGTTCATGAATCTACATCATTCTTCTGGGTTCATTTTATTTATTTATTTCACCTTTATTTAACCAGGTAGTCCAGTCGAGAACAAGTTCTCATTTACTACTGCGACCTGGCAAAGTTTGAGCAAAGCAGTGCGACACAAACAACAACACAGAGTTACACATGGGATAGACAAACGTACAGTCAATAACACAATAAATCTACATGATTTACATGATTCTTCATTGATTCATAAATCATAAGAATCAATAACACTCTCAGTTTTGGTTCTGATTTTGACCCAATCTATCTGAAGCTTTGCCTAGGCCGAGTCATCGTTCTGACCTATGACCTCCTTGTGTTTGTTACAGTGTTTCCTAAACCAAAGGCTGCAGGGGGAGGAGGCTGCACAGGCTCCTGTACGTCCACACAGTCTTTAACTATCCAACTCTCACACTCACACTCACACACACACACTCACACTCACACACACACACACTCACACACACACACACACACACACACACACACACTGATTCATAGATTTATTTATCTTCTTCTCTATGTAGACCACCACCAACACCGATGGAGCTAATGGAGGCTGCTCCGGACCAGGAACACCAGGCCACCCAGGAATACCAGGAGCACCTGGAATAACGGGAGAGACGGTAAGTGTGTGTGTGTGTGTGTGTGTGTTTGTGAGTGTGGTGAAATATAACAAGTTGCGTGTTATTAGCGTGTTGAATCTCTAACAGGAAGTGCCTTTCTGCCTACATTTCCCAGGGTCCTCAGGGGCAAAGGGGACAAGCTGGAGTACCAGGAAATATGGTGAGCTCAAAACCAGATATTTTAAGGCATTATAACACTTCATAAGGCTATATACAGACATTATTAGCCAGCACAACAGAGTCAAAGCATGGTGTCTGTAAGGAGAACTGGGTTGTCTATCATAGCTAGAGGCAGGAGTTTTACCTGACCATACCGTACTAGATCAGGAAAAACTCCTGCCCCAAAGCAGACTTTCTGAGCTCTTGTTCTGTCTTGACTGGTTTCTTCTTCCTCTAATGGCTCTCCTACTGACGTTGTGCTTTACTGAATTTTAATTGACCACAGATGTTCTTCTGTTTATAGAGTGACTGTTACAGTGGAATGGCAACGTCTATTTGGGAAGCACCTCTCTTTCTGTGCTACATGGACACTACCTAAAGGCTACATTTCTGTCACTAGTACTTATTCCATGTCATTTTTTGGGCCATGTTCAACTACTTGAAAATGTGTCTTTCTTCATTTTCTTGGAAGGAATCACCGAACTGAACATGACTATGTAGACTATTTGCCGCCTTGCTTTCACCTATCCCACTGTGTTAGATCAGTGCTTACTTCCTGGAAGGCTGCGTTTCTAGTGTTGGGCCATGGCCATAGTGTTTACGTGGCCTGTGTTTCTTATGAAGCTTAATCAGTGAAGGATCATGCAGAGTAAAGCAACTTCATGTTGATTCTTGAAATGTGAGGTCATAGACCACTCTAGTGGTAGGTCTTAGAACCACATAGGTCTTGAATTAAATTAGGTTACTTCCCAAATATCCACCCTTCTCTCAAAGTTTGCACTTCCCATCGTGGATTTACCAATTGGGGAAACCCCCTCCAGCCAATGATTACACCAATCCAATGCTTTTAAATCAATAACAGGAAGTGTGCACACTTTTGGAGAGTGGAGGAGAGTAGAGATAGATGTGTTGTGCAACTATGGGGCTAAACAGACAGAGTTGGCTTAGATTGTTGACAACCTGTAATCTATATTTAGTCTCCAAATATTTATTGAAAACGTACAAATTTGAACTTGTTGTCTCTCAAATACATTGTTACAGTTGATGGTTAGTTACCTAGTGAATTTTAGCCATATTAGCATAGACGTGACATCAGTTAAAACACCTAAAAAAAGACATAGTATCAATAACAAGATACAAGGAGCTGAAACGAGCCACTTACGATTCCCCTCATGGCAGCTTCTTGTCATTGTAGCTAGCTATCTGACCGTTCAGAATCACAACACCACACGGCCTCATCGATGCACGCTTATCATTTTGGTGAAGTTGTCAGCCAACTCGTCTATACAGCCAATTTCCACCATATCCATGAGTATCCCTTCAGCCAATTGGAGTAGTACCGTAACAGGCTAAGGGTCAGTGTTGCTGTTTACAATGCTGAGCTTAGAACAGGTGTTTTAGATGTCCCTCTCATTGCCTGTTTCTCTACAGGGTCCTCCTGGTTTTCCTGGTCCTCAAGGCTCATCTGGACTTACTGTGAGTTTACTACATGTATATACTGTACTATACTATACTGTGTGTGTTTGTGTCTGTCTCTCCATATTTTTCTTCTGCTTTGAAACTGGAAGAGATGGAGAACTGTTCTGAAAAGCAATGAATCCAAAACGAGATGGAGAACTGTTCTGAAAAGGAATGAATCCAAAACGAGATGGAGAACTGTTCTGAAAAGGAATGAATCCAAAACGAGATGGAGAACTGTTCTGAAAAGGAATGAATCCAAAACGAGATGGAGAACTGTTCTGAAAAGGAATGAATCCAAAACGAGATGGAGAACTGTTCTGAAAAGGAATGAATCCAAAACGAGATGGAGAACTGTTCTGAAAAGGAATGAATCCAAAACGAGATGGAGAACTGTTCTGAAAAGGAATGAATCCAAAACGAGATGGAGAACTGTTCTGAAAAGGAATGAATCCAAAACGAGATGGAGAACTGTTCTGAAAAGGAATGAATCCAAAATGAGATGGAGAACTGTTCTGAAAAGGAATGAATCCAAAACGAGATGGAGAATTGTTCTGAAAAGGAATGAATCCAAAACGAGATGGAGAACTGTTCTGAAAAGGAATGAATCCAAAATGGAAAAAATGGAATAAAAGTCTTTAGAACATCTTGGTGCCTCAGAAGATCAGTACATCAATGAAAGGTGAAAACAAAACTCAAACATTTCAGGCCTCAGGCCATCGTCAGTGTAAATTGTCAGCACACACAGCTGTCTTCTATTTCAAGGATAATTGCATACTTTGAAACTCCATCAACACTGTGCGCGAGTGTTGAATCTCTTTAAATCAGCAGGAGGGGGTGCTCATAGTGATGTGGCTCTGCCATCTCCATCTCTCCAGCTCTTTAATGAAAGTTATTTCAGATGAGGAAACCATTCTATTGTCTCACCAGTTGTTCAATTATTTCCCCTGTCTAAGTGATGGAGAGTCGTAGTGCCATGCAGAGAACACGCCAACCCCCTTATATCATTCCATTGTTTTAGCGAATGGAAGTCAGTAATGGTTGAACGGTGCGAGCCCAGTATGGAATCCATTTTGAAACGTTAAGCAGCGTTAATTCCAGGTGTGTGTGTGTGTGTGTGTGTGTGTGTGTGTGTGTGTGTGTGTGTGTGTGTGTGTGTGTGTGCGCGTCTCTTCTGCACTCCGCTTTGTATAATTTTCTCTGATTGAATACTAGCAGCTGCGAAACATTTTTCATCGTAATGAAACTCAGCTAAATTGATAAGACATTGAACTGAATCTATAACAGGGATTTGAATAGCTTTACGCTGTCAGTAGCCTTGTATATTTGAGGGGAGAGAGAGAGAACAGATGTGGAGACAGAGAGGGGTATGGAAGATAGAAAGGGGGACAGAAAGTGAGAGAGAAGAAGGATAGCTAGAGAGAGAGAGCAATGCAGAGAGCCGTCATCTGAAATACATTGACTGCATTATGAAAATCAATACAATCCATAATGAATGAGTCCTCTGGCTGGTTTGGGGAGAGGGTTGCTGAGGGTATCAGTGTGGTTTGGTCATGGTCATGGAACTACATCGCCTGCATTGACTCCTCATAGAGAGAGCAGCAGGTCAAAGAACAAGACATAAAGTCACATTTAGAAGTTCTCAATGGAACATTGAAAATGGAAAGAAGACTTCGCTGTCTCCTTCATACTGTATTGACTGGTCTTGTCCTTGGATTGTGTGTGTGTGTGTGTGTGTCCGCCCCTCCTCTCCTCACCTCTCCCTCGCTCCGTCCCTCCTCTCCTCACCTCTCCCTCGCTCCGTCCCTCCTCTCCTCACCTCTCCATTGCTCGTCCCTCCTCTCCTCACCTCTCCCTCGCTCCTTCCCTCCTCTACTCACGTCTCCCTCGCTCCTTCCCTCCTCTACTCACCTCTCCCTCGCTCCTTCCCTCCTCTCCTCACCTCTCCCTCGCTCCGTCCTTCCTCTCCTCACCTCTCCCTCGCACCGTCCC
>NC_143039.1:64363614-64378614 GCF_057628025.1 Oncorhynchus mykiss
CACAATTGGTGGCTGACTAAATACTTTTTTGCCCCACTGTACAGTTGAAGTTGGAAGTTTACACACATCTTAGCCAAATCAGTTTAAACTGACATTTAATCATTGTAAAAAATCCCTCTCTTAGGTCAGTTAGGATCACCACTTTATTTTAAGAATGTGAAATGTCAGAATAGAAGTAGAGAGAATGATTTATTTCAGCTTTTTTTTCTTTCATCACATTCCCAGTGGGTCAGAAGTTTACATACACTCAATTAGTATTTGGTAGCATTGCCTTTAAACTGTTTAACTTAGGTCAAACGTTCAGGTAGCCTTCCACAAGCTTCCAACAATAAGTTGGGTGAATTTTGGCCAACTTATTGGCCAAGTTGGGTGATAAGTTGGGTGAATTTTGGCCATTTCTCCAAAAAGTACGATCTTTATCCCCATGTACAGTTGCAAACCATAGTCTGGCTTTTTATTCCGGATATGGAGCAGTGGCTTCTTTGCTGAGTGGCCTTTCATGTTATGTCGATACAGGACTCGTTTTACTGTGGATATAGATACCTTTGTACCCGTTTCCTTTGCTGCTGTTCTGGGATTGATTTGCACTTTTCGCACCAAAGTACGTTCATCTCTAGGAGACAGAACGCGTCTCCTTCCTGAGCGGTATGACAGCTGCGTGGTCCCATGGTGTTTATACTTGCATACTATTGTTTGTAAAGATGAATGTGGTACCTTCAGGCGTTTGGAAATTGCTCCCCAGAATTAACCAAACTTGTGGAGGTCTACAATATTTTTTTATGATGTCTTGACAGATTTATTTTGATTTCCCCATAATGTCAAGTAAAGAGGCACTGATTCTGAAGGCATGCACCTGAAATACATCGACAGGTACACCTCCAATTGACTCAAATTATGTCAATTAGCCTATCAGAACCTTCTAAAGCCATGACATCATTTTCTGGAATTTTCCAAGCTGTTTAAAGGCACAGTCAACTTAGTGTATTTAAACTTCTGACCCACTGGAATTGTGATGCAGTGAATTATAAGTGGAATTATCTGTCTGTAAACAATTGTTGGAAAAATGACTTGTGTCATGCACAAAGTAGATCTGATCATCTTTGATATTAAAATGTATGTACTCACTACTGTAAGTCGCTCTGGATAAGAGCGTCAGCTAAATGTAGAAATCCATCAAACGTCACCCACTGATCTCACCCAAGATCTCACCAAACATACCAGTATACGTATGTATGTCCCTGGTCTTACTATTTGTGCCAATCAGCTGCCCATGTTATTTTTTTCTGCTCTGTTTTCCACAATGGTCTCTGTTTGGTATACTAGATAACCTTATAACTGTGCTTCAGTAATGAGGTCTATCTTAACTGGCTCAGTTCAAAACAATGAAGAACGCATGAGGAAGAGAGGTCAATCATTCTACATTCTGTGATGATGAGTGTTTCTGTGTGTGGGTTTTGACAGTGCAGGTGCTCAAATCAATGTGAGATTTCAAAGTGATGCGTTTTGAAAGCTGTGTGAGATGTGATGTGTGTTGTGTTGAAAGCTGTGTGTGAAATGTGATGTGTGTTGTGTTGAAAGCTGTGTGTGAGATGTGATGTGTGTTGTGTTGAAAGCTGTCTGTGAGATGTGATGTGTGTTGTGTTGAAAGCTGTGTGTGAAATGTGATGTGTGTTGTGTTGAAAGCTGTGTGTGAGATGTGATGTGTGTTGTGTTGAAAGCTGTGTGTGAAATGTGATGTGTGTTGTGTTGAAAGCTGTGTGTGAAATGTGATGTGTGTTGTGTTGAAAGCTGTGTGTGAGATGTGATGTGTGTTGTGTTGAAAGCTGTCTGTGAGATGTGATGTGTGTTGTGTTGAAAGCTGTGTGTGAGATGTGATGTGTGTTGTGTTGAAAGCTGTGTGTGAAATGTGATGTGTGTTGTGTTGAAACCTGTGTGTGAGATGTGATGATGTGTGTTGTGTTGAAAGCTGTCTGTGAGATGTGATGTGTGTTGTGTTGAAAGCTGTCTGTGAGATGTGATGATGTGTGTTGTGTTGAAAGCTGTGTGTGAGATGTGATGTGTGTTGTGTTGAAAGCTGTGTGTGAGATGTGATGTGTGTTGTGTTGAAAGCTGTGTGTGAGATGTGATGTGTGTTGTGTTGAAAGCTGTGTGTGAGATGTGATGTGTGTTGTGTTGAAAGCTGTGTGTGAGATGTGATGTGTGTTGTGTTGAAAGCTGTGTGTGAGATGTGATGTGTGTTGTGTTGAAAGCTGTGTGTGAGATGTGATGTGTGTTGTGTTGAAAGCTGTGTGTGAGATGTGATGTGTGTTGTGTTGAAAGCTGTGTGTGAGATGTGATGTGTGTTGTGTTGAAAGCTGTGTGTGAGATGTGATGTGTGTTGTGTTGAAAGCTGTGTGTGAGATGTGATGTGTGTTGTGTTGAAAGCTGTCTGTGAGATGTGATGTGTGTTGTGTTGAAAGCTGTCTGTGAGATGTGATGATGTGTGTTGTGTTGAAAGCTGTGTGTGAGATGTGATGTGTGTTGTGTTGAAAGCTGTGTGTGAGATGTGATGATGTGTGTTGTGTTGAAAGCTGTGTGTGAGATGTGATGTGTGTTGTGTTGAAAGCTGTGTGTGAGATGTGATGTGTGTTGTGTTGAAAACTGTGTGTGAGATGTGATGTGTGTTGTGTTGAAAGCTGTGTGTGAGATGTGATGTGTGTTGTGTTGAAAGCTGTGTGTGAGATGTGATGTGTGTTGTGTTGAAAGCTGTGTGTGAGATGTGATGTGTGTTGTGTTGAAAGCTGTGTGTGAGATGTGATGTGTGTTGTGTTGAAAGCTGTGTGTGAGATGTGATGTGTGTTGTGTTGAAAGCTGTCTGTGAGATGTGATGTGTGTTGTGTTGAAAGCTGTCTGTGAGATGTGATGATGTGTGTTGTGTTGAAAGCTGTCTGTGAGATGTGATGATGTGTGTTGTGTTGAAAGCTGTGTGTGAGATGTGATGTGTGTTGTGTTGAAAGCTGTGTGTGAGATGTGATGTGTGTTGTGTTGAAAGCTGTGTGTGAGATGTGATGTGTGTTGTGTTGAAAGCTGTGTGTGAAATGTGATGATGTGTGTTGTGTTGAAAGCTGTGTGTGAGATGTGATGTGTGTTGTGTTGAAAGCTGTGTGTGAGATGTGATGTGTGTTGTGTTGAAAGCTGTGTGTGAGATGTGATGTGTGTTGTGTTGAAAGCTGTGTGTGAGATGTGATGTGTGTTGTGTTGAAAGCTGTGTGTGAGATGTGATGTGTGTTGTGTTGAAAGCTGTGTGTGAGATGTGATGTGTGTTGTGTTGAAAGCTGTGTGTGAGATGTGATGTGTGTTGTGTTGAAAGCTGTGTGTGAGATGTGATGTGTGTTGTGTTGAAAGCTGTGTGTGAGATGTGATGTGTGTTGTGTTGAAAGCTGTGTGTGAGATGTGATGTGTGTTGTGTTGAAAGCTGTGTGTGAGATGTGATGTGTGTTGTGTTGAAAGCTGTGTGTGAGATGTGATGTGTGTTGTGTTGAAAGCTGTCTGTGAGATGTGATGTGTGTTGTGTTGAAAGCTGTCTGTGAGATGTGATGATGTGTGTTGTGTTGAAAGCTGTGTGTGAGATGTGATGTGTGTTGTGTTGAAAGCTGTGTGTGAGATGTGATGATGTGTGTTGTGTTGAAAGCTGTGTGTGAGATGTGATGTGTGTTGTGTTGAAAGCTGTGTGTGAGATGTGATGTGTGTTGTGTTGAAAGCTGTGTGTGAGATGTGATGTGTGTTGTGTTGAAAGCTGTGTGTGAGATGTGATGATGTGTGTTGTGTTGAAAGCTGTGTGTGAGATGTGATGTGTGTTGTGTTGAAAGCTATCTGTGAGATGTGATGTGTGTTGTGTTGAAAGCTGTGTGTGAGATGTGATGTGTGTTGTGTTGAAAGCTGTGTGTGAGATGTGATGTGTGTTGTGGGATGTTTTTTTTACTGCTGTTCTTTAATTACTTGTAACTTTTATTTCTTATTTTTAATTGTAATTTTTAAAGTGCATTGTTGGTTAGGGTTTGTAAGTAAGCATTTCACTGTAAGGTGCGCCGAGAAGACGATCAAACTTGACTATCTAGAGGAAGTAAAAGTCCAAAGCTGTTGTTTTCAGCGCTTTTAACTAATCCAATTTGACTTGGATTTGATTTGATGTGTGTTGTGTTTATTGTTGATCTATCTGCTCTCAGGGTTTCAAAGGGAAGCATGGACATGTTGGCTTCCCTGGACAGAAGGTGAGTCAACCACACACACACACTCACACACACCCTACTCTCTTCAGTGTGTCTGTTTGATGTCTTCTACCGTATAGTACACCAAACAGATTATTAGCCCGTTTTTATGGATGCTGGGTACTCCCTCACCCCTCTTTCCCCCCATGCTCTCCATTTGTCTCTTCCTCCTGTCTTCAGGGTGATGCTGGACCTGTAGGCCCACCGGGGACAGCTGGTAGACCAGGACTTGAAGTGAGTCAAACCAAACGTTTCATGCAGCTGTCAATTCATGTTGTTTGATGTTTGAATGATGTTCATATGAATGTGCCAATGAATTATGACTGTGTTGAGTCTCATTTAAAAAACCTTTAACTTTTTCAGGGTGACGCCGGAGCCCCAGGGCCTCAGGGTCGACCCGGTCCCCCAGGACAGCTTGTGAGTACATGACCTTTAACCTTTCACCTTGGTTTGTGTGGTTGTATAGAGTGTGTCTGTTAATAAGGTTTGTGTGTGTGAAAATGTAGCGACCAGGTTCTGTTTTTTTGGTAGGGTTCTGCAGGAGCAGCGGGGCCCCCAGGACCGGCAGGCCCAGCAGGAGTGGTGAGAAGAAATACTATCATCATCAATATGTATTTTCTAATGTAGAAGGAACGGTTATCAAACCATGTGTCATCTGCATCCAACCCTGGATTATCTGCATGATTAAATTCCATGTTAGCGTTGTGTTATGTCAGAGTTATGTCTCAGGCAAGGTTAATCATGACTCTTTCTCTGTTGTTTTTCTCTTTCTTCTCTCTCTCTCTCTCTCTCTCTCTCTCTCTCTCTCTCTCTCCCTCTTTCTCATTCATTTCCTCTCTCTCTCTCCCTCATTCTCTCTCACTCATTCTCTCTCCCTCATTCTCTCTCACTTATTCTCTCTCACTCATTCTCTCATCTCTCTTCTTTCTCTTTCTCTCACTCTCTCTGCCTGTCTGTATCTCTCTCACTCTCTCTAGGGTATAAAGGGGGAGAAAGGCCAGGCTGCAGACAGAGGGCTACCAGGGATGGTTGGCCCCGCTGGACCCCCTGGTCATCCAGGAATGATGGTCAGTACACACAGTCTTATTGGTTTCAACAAGATACATATAGAAGATGATAGATATGCATTTCCTTGTTCCGTGTTGGTAGCATGGGGACGAGTTGAACCTTAATCACTGTTTTCTCTCCTTCTTCCTCGTTCCGTGTTGGTAGCATGGGGACGAGTTGAACCTTAATCACTGTTTTCTCTCCTTCTTCCTCGTTCCGTGTTGGTAGCATGGGGACGAGTTGAACCTTAATCACTGTGTTCTCTCCTTCTTCCTCGGTCTCTCAGGGAGAACCAGGCAATGATGGAGCTGCGGGTAAAGACGTGAGTAACACTTCTGATGTGGTGTTTGTCATGATGACAGAAACATGAATGTGGCTGTATTATATTTACAACCTTGTTCCCTCACTGATTACCTTCTGTTCACAGGGATCACCTGGTCTGCCAGGAGACAATGGACAATGTGGTCAAAAGGTAAGAGTCACTGCTCTCCAGTGTGTGTTTGTCTGTGTGTGTGTGTGTGCATGCTTGTGTGTTTGTCGGAAAATAAAAATGACCACCAGCAGCCACGCTATTACACCACTGGTTACCTCAGATATGGCCTCCACTACCATACAGGATTATGGATGGTGAAGTCCAATGGCTGAGGGCTGTAGTGTTGGCTGAGTTGTGGTTGGTTTTGGCTTTTTCAGCAGACTCCCTAACCCAGACATGTATTATGCCACAAATTGCATCCTATTCCCTATATAGTGCTCTACTTTTGACCACAGAGCCCTGGGCCCCTTCATTTGACTAACCCCTTTTGGCAACATCCTCCATTTTCTACATTCCCCTCAAATACACTACTTTCCCTGGCAATAGCTCATACTACAAAGCCCTCTACACTAGATACAGTAGTTACCAATAGAGTTATTCTCTGTCCCCTGGATAATGCTATTAACTGCGGGCGCTACATGAGATGAGGCGATTTGTCATTGAGACAGGAAGGTATTGTCAGGGCTTTTAGCTGTAGTAGTAGAAATTACAGAGGAGCTCTCCGCTCTTCTCTGTCTCTCTCTTCTGTCATCGTTGGGGTCCAGTGATGGCGTGTAAACATTAGCCCTTCATAAAGGCCTGCTTTGTTCCACATCCATCACAGATGTCAGTCTGATGCTGTTTACAATATAGTGTGTAGGGTACTTACAGAGTGCATGTACTGACCCAGGGAGGCTGTGGATGCCTCCCAAATGGCACCCTATTCCCTATGGGCCCTGGTCAAACTTAGTGCACAATATAGGGAATAGGGTGCCATTTGGGAGGAGGTAAGTGAGGAATACACTAAAGGCAGGCTAGGACTGTTACAATCTAAAGTAGACACTGTCCCCTTGTTGACTGGTCTCTCCTTCAAGGGTCTGACAGGACTGTATAGGTTGAAACAGTTAGCAGTTGGATTGTTGAAGAAACATGGGTGTCCGTGTGCAGGAGTTTAATCATCTATATTAATATCATCAATATTAAAATCTGTTGTCAGTGGTCCAACACTGATTCTCAGGGAATACCTCTCATCTCTTACCTATTTCTCTCTCTCTCTCTCTCTCTCTCTCTCTCTCTCTCTCTCTCTCTCTCTCTCTTTTTCTCTCTCTCTCTCAGGGTGAAGCAGGTACCCCAGGTCAGAGAGGCGCCCCAGGGGAGCGAGGTCGCCCGGGACCCCCTGGCGGAGGTGGGTACTCCTCCAAATCTGATGCCCCAATGATGGGCCAAGTGGGACCCAGGGGAGAGAGGGGCACCCCAGGCTCACCAGGCACTGCAGGGTCCCCCGGACCTCCAGGAATACCAGGCAACGATGTGAGACCTTAGTTACTGTGATGAATTGCATTGATTATGAATTGATTACTTGTCATGTTCTTGTTTGTTCCACAATGTTTGGTCAACAGACTAAAACTCAAAAGACCCAACACGGGTTGTTAGCTATGAGAAGAGGTGATTCATGTATTATGTGTGCAGTAGTTAGGTCCTCCTTCATACTGTATATCCTTCTACTTCTCTCCACAGCCTGTGGTCAACTATGACAACATCAAGGACTTCATTCGCCAGCAGGTCATCAAGATCTTTGATGGTGAGTACCTCCTCTTCTTTTCTTTTGTATTTATCCCCCAAACACGGCAAAGCTCTGTCTGTCCTTCCTAACTGAGCTGCAGGAGAGAATGGGAACTTGTTTATTGATTCGGTTTATCATCTATGATAGAGTACAATCTTTCCCCCCTACAGAGAGGATGGCCTACTTCATGTCTCGTATGCAGCAGCCACAAGAGGTGTCATCTCCCGGTCGTCCTGGACCCCCAGGGAAGGATGGTAACCCAGGCAGAGATGGGAGTCCAGGAGCCCCAGGTCAGCCAGGACAGATAGGTAGAGAGGGCCGCCATGGACCCTTGGGACCACAGGGTGAGTCTAGACACGTTTCATTCATGCTTTTGATTATTTTGTCATAAGGCATAAATACCATGGTCACGATAAAGTCATAGGAGGCCATAAACAGTTATGACAAGTGATGTCAACTTAGCGTAATTACCTTGACATAAAGGTTAGTTCTCTCAAGTAATGTCCTCTGTCGTGTCTGCAGGTCCACGAGGTCTAAAGGGAGAGAAAGGTGACAAGGGTGTAGGGGAGATGGGTGACAGTGGACCCCCAGGAGCACCAGGTAACACCAACTTCAGCCTGTCGAAATAATGTACATTCAATAAGTTATATATTTAAATTGCAACTGCTCTTTTATAATGATTCATTTGTATCCAGTGCTTCAATTATGCCCTCTGTCCCTTCATCAATTCTCTTACTCTCTCTGCCCCTCCCCCCAGGTGTTCCAGGCCCCCCTGGCTATGGTAAGATGGGCCCCAGCGGCCCCGTGGGTCAGCAGGGGATCCCTGGAGTCTCAGGAACCCCTGGACAGCCGGGTCAGAAGGGCAGGGAGGGCCGGTGTAACCCCACTGACTGTATGAGCCAACCAATAGAGTGGAACCCTAAGGGCCCTCCCATCAAGGGCCCCTACTAGAGAGAAAGTATTAAAGAGGAGAGGAGGAGAGATAGACGAAACCAACCCAAAGACCAGAAGACACTAGAGAAAGGAGAGGAGGGGAGATAGAAGAAACCAACCCAAAGACCAGAAGACACTAGAGAGAGGAGAGGAGGAGAGATAGAAGAAACCAACCCAACGACCAGAATACACTAGAGAAAGGAGAGGAGGAGAGATAGAAGAAACCAACCCAACGACCAGAATACACTAGAAAAAGGAGAGGAGGAGAGATAGAAGAAACCAACCCAAAGACCAGAAGACACTAGAGAAAGGAGAGGAGGAGAGATAGAAGAAACCAACCCAACGACCAGAATACACTAGAAAAAGGAGAGGAGGAGAGATAGAAGAAACCAACCCAAAGACCAGAAGACACTAGAGAAAGGAGACGAGGGGAGATAGAAGAAACCAACCCAGAGACCAGAAGACACTAGATAAAGGAGAGGAGGAGAGATAGAAGAAACCAACCCAGAGACCAGAAGACACTAGAGAAAGGAGAGGAGGGGAGAAGAGAGAACAGATCAAACAGAAGACCAGAGCTTCCGTCCGATCAACAGAAATCATCCCAGGAGAACAAATGAATACTGGAGCACCAATAGTTGGTGTGGAGGACCCATCCCTAATTCATCAAAGGGTTTGCCAGTTAGCTGTCCTTCTCACCGCCTGTGTAGAAAATCTATATGTGTAGGACCTTCCTCTAACTGATGCCTTGGTACTGGCTGAAGTGGCTTCAATAAAGGAGATATTTGGACGCTGTGCTCTCCTCTCTTTCATAAATTTTCCCAACTTTAGCTGCCAGCTCTTTCTATACGTTAGACATGTTTATTTTGACAATAACAGCAAGAGCATATCCAGCCTTTGAAAAACGACCTGCAAATCCTTCCTCTTCTTCACTATCATCCTCATCTTCATTCTGATTATAAAACGTGTCCATTGGGAGTATTAGGCAGCTACCTTGTGATATTCTGCTTCGATCTAGCTTCTGTCTAGCCATAGAAACAAAATGAATAGAATTGACATGGCACTCCCATTTCAAATGCCCATTCTAATCGTTCTATCTCTTTGTACATTTTGTTTGATTTCTATGCTTGAATATACTCCCTCATCACTTGAATGATGTCTGATGCTTTAACAGATCTGTACGCTATGTCCTCAAATCATGGCCTTATGAGAAGTTCTCACCTTCTCTTCCCTGTTTGCGTGAGAAGAACATAATGTACACCTCCCAAGAGTGCCTGTTTTGTACATATTTCTATTTATATGTAGTAGCTTTTTATGCCTTTTGGATTTTGGAATTGGCGTCAACATGGCTAACCATGTTTTCGCTATGGTCAACTGTCAGGAATCCACTATGAGTGTGGTTTTTATAAGAGTTATTTGTTCATAAAATATACAAGAAATTGGAGAGAAATTATATTTTTCTGTGAAAGTAAATTGGATTTCTATATGGTGGTATAATTATGCTTTGGAAGATATTTTCATGCTTGCCTTTGTATAAAGTACATGGCATCATTTTCAAAACTGCCTCAAAACTGGCAACAACAAAAAAAAAATCTAGTTATGTAGGAATTTATCAACAAGTCTCTTACATTATCAAGCTTATTTTTGACAACAGAGCAACTGTAAAGGACTATTTTTTTCTCGTCCAGCACACCACTGGTTACTGTAACTGAAATAGGGTTGCACAATTCAGGTAACTTTCCCAAAGTTCCCAGGGTTTTCAGAAATCCTTGTTTGGAAGAGGGAGGGGATAAGCAGAACATTCGGAATCCACCAACCAGGATTTATGGAAAACCTGGGGACTTTGGGCAAGTTGCCGTCATTTTGCTATGCTTAATGGAAATATATGCTTTATGACCACTAAGAGAAACAGGCTGAATTTTCATAGGAGAGGCTGTTTAGCATCTTCACCCAACCCTTCGCTGGCATCGCTGTGCCAATCAGCTTCCCCTCGTATCCATGACTGAATACAACTTGTATGTCTCCTGCCTTGTATGTTGTGTTGTTTTGAATGCTTGCAGTTTAACTTGTCATCTATACACTACAGGCCAGGGTGTCAGTAAGGGTGTCAGTAAGGGATTTGTCACCATGTTTAGATTCATATGGATGTTCTGAGTTGTTATTGGAAGGGCCATGAGGTTTTCCTGATATTTTCACTGTCCATAGTGATTTCTGGTCAGGAAAACCTACTGACCCTAGTTATACTGAACAACCACCCCAATAGTTCTCCCCTCTTCATTCCTAGCTTTCATAAACATCTTGTTGAAACAACACCACTGTTCCCCTGCTACTCTCAGTATATCTGTTGTGTGTTTTATGTTGGCATCACTTTTTGTAAAGAGATGTTTTTTTTTTATGAAAACGTTTCAGAAAAAGTAAATAAAATGTTTTAAGCAGATGTGGTCTGGTCAGGATGTTGTTGTTGATTAACACACTTTACACATCAAAGTATAAAATGTCACTCAGTTTCACCATAGTTACCATCAATGTCTTTAATTGGAGAGCCTTTTCTTTGTTCTCTGAGTAAAAACACACTAGGTACAAAGCGTTAACTCGCGCTCCAATGAAATGATGTAGCTTTTCAAGTAAGCAGAGTGCTAGAGCGGCTTTTGTATAAACGCCAAGCCACCTGTTAGACTCATACTGCTCTGTGAATGAGTCCAAGTGGAATAGTTTTCAGGTAAGCCCTTCACAGAAGCTTAACTTCTGCAGCGTTGAGAGCATGACGTTGTGTTACACACAGAAGGATAGGGCAGGATAAACTGCTGATGATTCAGCAGAAATACAACTAAAGAAAGCCAGAAACTGAACTGGGTGTTTGGGGACACTCTAAATGGTATAGGCTTTATACCCAGAATACCTAGCCCTACAATAGTGAATGTCATTATCCTGTAGTCGAGGCAGTAAACTACATGCAGTTAGGAAGCACTTAAATCTCACCTTTTTGTATTTTCTTGGAAAACAGTTGGCAACCAATTTGAAGGGTGTATCACCAGCAACGACTGGACTGGAGTGTGGCACACAGACAGAGAAAGTCTAGACTATATCCACCCATCTCTAAGCCCAATGGAATAAAGGCCATTTCATTTTTGTACAATCGTTTCTTTTCAGAGCTCCAACAGTTCCCACATGAGAGAGAAGAACATTCAGGTTTTTACAAAACGTTCTTCTTTATTGGTTTGGAATTGGTTGACCTGAACAACCAGGGAAAAAAATCTAACCTAAGTCTTTACAGATGAATCATATAAAGAACAACAAATAGAATTGCTTCTGTTAATGAAAATAACCAGTCCTGTTTGTTGTTAGAATGTTGACATTGATTGACTCCATGGAAGTTAGTTGACAGTGGCATATAAATATTGATTTGTGTAACTGATCTGTTTGGAAAAGCAGTCATTTGAACATTGAAACTTTATTGCTGATTAGATTCATTAACACAGGGGTTGTTTTGGTCGGTTCATATTCTAACCCATCCTCTTTTTTTTCTCTACATAAAATCAACACACATTTACAAAGATTTACAGCACTGTATTATGGGAGATAGATGGGAGTGCCCATCAGGATATGCCGTTGCCAGGTAACTACAGAAAAAGATCAAATCTAAAGAAATAATTTGTTTCTAAATGAGGCGAAAGTGGACGGGGGTGGCACTGTACATGTGAACAAAAAGGGGTTTGACTATTTCCCTCAAGCATACAGGTGACAGGTTTAGCAATACATCTTCCAAAGGTACAGTATGGAGTGTAGATTTTGATTTTAATATTTTATTGGTACCTTTGTGTACACTTGTACGGCACTTGTTGTTTGGTGGGGAGAGGAGGCGGGCATATGTTTGCATTATTTCCCTCAAAACATATATTTAAATATGAATATTTCAGATATAAATCAATCCAATTTAAAGTGACCACGGTACAAAACAAAAACACCAATCATTGGACTCAAAGTATATCTCTGCTCCTCCCAGTCCAGGGGCTACGGCTGATGATGAAGTCATCAATGATGTCCCTGGACATGATGTTCAGATGTCACTACGTCTCTCTCTCTCATTCTCTCTCCCTCTGTGGTGGGGGTGGGGCAGTTGGACGTGACTGATATTTACATCCGCCAATCCCTGACCAGAGATTATAAATTCAGAGGGGTGTTATTGGCTGTGAGTGGCTGTCATCATGGTGATTTAAAGTGGGTGGATGTGGTATGTGTTGCAAACAGAGTCTCTAAACAGTAGAACTGAAGGTCATCAGTTTAAGGGTCAGGGAACAACATCATTCACGATCGTATTGCCCCCACTTCTCGCTCTCAATGATATCCAATGAAGGAGAGTGGTCTCTCTCTTTCTCTCTCCTCTATCCCTCCTCTCTCTCTTCTGTCTGTCTCTCTCTCTCTCTCTCTCTCTCTCTCTCCCTCCTGGTGTTGTGGGGCTCTTGATGGAGAGGTCTCAGGTTAGACTCCGGGGCCCTTGACCCTGGCGGAGTCCTGTAGTCTGGGGGAGGTGTAGGCCGAGGCAGCTAGGCAGGCTGCAGCCTCACAGAACCCTGGAAGACCAGTGGGGCCCGCCTTACCGGGACGACCAGCCTCTCCTGCCGAGCCCTGGGGGCCTCGCTCGCCAGGCTTACCGTTTCGAGCCACGCCGTCAATACCAGGAGGACCTGAGGAGGTAGAGGAGGAGAGAGAAAAATAGATAATTAATTTACTACATTCCTTTGAAGAGAGTTTCAGTTTTACACTGTAACTTCCTCAGGTAAGTTGGTACAGCTTCTTAATAACTGGATAGATGTGTAGAGGAAGGTAACTTCTAAGTGTGTGTGTGTGTGTGTGTGTGTGTGTGTGTGTGTGTGTGTGTGTGTGTGTGTGTGTGTGTGTGTGTGTGTGTGTGTGTGTGTGTGTGTGTGTGTGTGTGCGTGCGTGTGTGCATGTGGTGCCTCACCTGGTATTCCAGGGGGTCCTGGCTGACCAGGATGTGGTTTGCCAGAATTTCCTCTGTCTCCCTTTGCTCCTCTCTTTCCTGAGAGAAATATGGAGGGGTGGAGAGGGGTCAGTGAACTTTTCTAATTTATATTACTTTATGAGTGATCAGTGTCTCATTTTTATCTGGAACGTCACCCATTTCAGTTTCTACCTTTCAGTCCGGTGTTGCCAATCTGGCCGGAGGCTCCAAACATGCCAGGGATGCCGCGGGCGCCGGTGAGGCCGTGTGGGCCCTGACCACCTGGAGCTCCTGGGGGTCCAGGAGGACCAGGGGGACCCATGACACCGGCTCCACCCAGTACGGCACGCTTAGCGCTCACCGCTACAGCCGCCAGACGCTCTGGATGAGGAATATAGAGGATGTATATTAGCTATAGTACGTATAGTCCATGTTTTACCCAGATACGGTGAGACTCAGTAGACTCAGCAGATTTATAATGTTGTGATCTCCTACCTTGCAGCATCTTCAGAACCACCTCAATGATGTGCTGGTCAGATGCATCCCGTCCCTGTAGAGGAGCAAGTAGAGGGAGAGAGAGAGGGAAAGATGGATGACAGGATGGTAAATGATGGATAGAGGAAAGGAAGGTAGAGGAGAGGAAAGAAAACATACAAACCAATCATCAATCAATAAGTCAGTCACTAGCATTCTCTAGTCAGTATAATCACACCACAATCTCACTAATCCCTGCTTTTCCCCCCGCTCGTTAGGACTCACAGCTGCCCCCACGATTCCTGGCATGCCTGGCAGTCCTCTCTCTCCGTTGAGGCCACGAGGCCCGGGCAGTCCTCCTGGTCCCTGGTCTCCTGGTTTACCTGAGTCTCCTGTGGGGCCGTTGAACCCTAGCTCTCCCCTCACTCCTTGCTGTGGAGGAAAGGGGAACAAATTAGATCCAAAATGACAGCACTGTTTGATGCTAAGATAGCATTTGATTAGCATTGACTAGCTTCAACTAGTTTCAACTAACTTCGACTTACCTTTGACTAGCTTCAACTAGCTTCAAATGTCCTGGACTAGCTTCAACTAGCTTCAACTAGTTCCAATTATCTTTAACTGGCATTGACTAGATTTGACAAGTTTTAAATAGCTTTGATTTGCTTCAACTAGTATTGAATAGTTTTGAATAGCTTCCACTAGCTTTGATTAGTTTCTACTAGTATTAAATAGCTTCCACTAGCTTCAACTAGCTTTGATTAGTTTTGACTATCTTTGACTGGCTTCCATCTGCTATCAATGAGGTGTGATTGGATGGGACCCCAGTGATGTTCTTACCTGTCCTTTGGGTCCAGGCTCCCCACCCAAACCCTGTCAGAGGACGAGAAAGAGAGAGACAGACATACAGACAGGTCAGTCCACTCCAGTCTGAAATACTAACTGTGGCTCTACAGTTAGGAAGTTTGAATTTTCCCCTTAGATTCAATCATTCCTCTTCACGAATTTGAAGATATGATGCATTTTCTCCCCCATCTCATCCTGATAAAGCCACTCACCGTCTCTCCTTTCTCCCCAGCCAAGCCTTCTACACCAGGATCCCCCTGAAAGATGAGAGAACGAGAAAGAACCAGTTAAATCAATTGACCATTGGCCAATGCCTATTGCTGTAGCAGTCATTGTGGATACTTCAGCATGCGGCCACGCCATTGGTTAAAGTAACAGGCTTACTGCTACTCACAAAGTCACCCTTCGCCCCAACTTT
>NC_143039.1:64383614-64473614 GCF_057628025.1 Oncorhynchus mykiss
GATACCAGACTAGAATATGAACAGTAGACTGTGTTACATTGTAGTAATAGTAGATACCAGACTAGAATATGAACAGTAGACTGTATTACATTGTAGTAATAGTAGATACCAGACTAGAATATGAACAGTAGACTGTATTACATTGTAGTAATAGTAGATACCAGACTAGAATATGAACAGTAGACTGTGTTACATTGTAGTAATAGTGGATACCAGACTAGAATATGAACAGTAGACTGTGTTACATTGTAGTAATAGTAGATACCAGACTAGAATATGAACAGTAGACTGTATTACATTGTAGTAATAGTAGATACCAGACTAGAATATGAACAGTAGACTGTGTTACATTGTAGTAATAGTAGATACCAGACTAGAATATGAACAGTAGACTGTGTTACATTGTAGTAATAGTAGATACCAGACTAGAATATTAAATAGACAAGTGAAGTCAGGGTGTTCACTCACGTTCTCTCCCTTCTTGCCAACGGCTCCATGTGGGCCCTTGATACCTCGGCCACCCTGTAGAAAAGATTATTATCATAATCTTCATCAACATCATGATTATTATCATCCTCCTCATCCGTGTGAGTAAGTTAGACACTGATGAAAAACTGGATAGCTGGCAGATAAAACACTCACCAAATCTCCTTTCTTCCCAGCCTCTCCAGGTGGTCCCTGGGGTCCCTCCTCACCCTACCGGGTAGAGACAAACACTTCTGATCAGATTGATCAATTAAACCCATCAACTCACAATTGGAAATACCAGTTTCCAAGACCTAGATACTTACTGGGGGTCCAGGTTGGCCAACTGGTCCGTTGATGCCCTTGTAACCACGAGGTCCCTGCGAGGTAGGAAATGATAATGAGTGCTCATTGGTATTTCAGGAAGTAGATTAATGGTCATGCATAGTAATAAATGGCTCGTATGTTTTCGACTCTTATTTATATTTATGTATCTCCTTCAGTATCTATGTACATGCTAATGAGCACTAACATGCTAACCACTGTGATAAAAGGATGATTATCAGGTAGCGATTAATACTTTTGACAAATATGAGATACACAAACAGCCAGCCATTCTGCTTGGCACCTAGCTGGGCCTGGGCGCTAACTTGGCTAACACAGCCAATGCTAAGATGGACGGCTCTCCTGGATCATTAACTATAGATGGAGGAACAGTGGCCCCAGACAACACCCAGAGAGAGAGAAAGAAGGGGGAGGGGAAAAGACAGGGAGAGAGAGAGAGAGTTTGGGATTCTCTCCATATGAGGTGGAGGATGGAGGGAGTGAGGTAGACAGATGTGTTGTAACTTACCACCTCTCCCTTGGGGCCCATCATTCCAGGGTAACCCCTCAATCCCATAGGACCCTGACATGGAGAGAAAGAGAGTTGAAATAAAGGACAAAGTGGCATCATATCTGTATTTCATTCTCACAACGTCTGGGCTCTGACCATATTGCTGTACTATAATGTTTTCATAACATTGTCTATCTATCTATACATTGCAGTGCTAGCTGTGCCACTAGAGATTCTGGGTTCGAGTCCAGGCTTTGTCGCAGTCAGTCGCGACCGGGAGACCAATGGGGCGGCGCACAATTGGCCCAGCGTCGTCCGGGTTATGGGAGGGTTTGGCCGGCAGGGATGTCCTTGTCCCATCGTGCACTAGCGACTCCTGTGGCGGGCCGGGCACAGTGCATGCTGACATGGTCGCCAGGTTTACGATGTTTCCTCTGACACATTGGTGCAGCTGGCTTCCGGGTTAAGTGGGCATTGTGTCAAGAAGGAGTGCGGCTTGGTTGGGTTGTGTTTCGGAGGACACACGGCTCTCGACCTTCACCTCTCCTGAGTCCGTACGGGAGTTGCAGCGATGAGACAAGACTGTAACTACTAATTGGATACCACCGAATTGGGGAGAAAAAGGGGTAAAAATATATATATATATAAAACAAAAGAAACATTGTGTATCTAAGTTCAGTCATAGGTAGATGAAGGTCATTACCGGGGGTCCTGGGATTCCCTGTTCCCCAGAGACGCCGACCTCTCCCTTCGTACCCTGAGAGAGAGAGAGAGAGAGAGAGAGAGAGCAAGCGAGAGGGAGAAGGAGAGCGATAGAAATGAAAAGTGTGACAATAACATCTCAGAGTGTTTCATGTATGTAATGGTGCCAGCTGATTATCTCTACCACATAACTCCTTAGTAAATAGAAGCGAACTGAAACCGGCCAGCAGAATGAAGTGTTCTCTGTGTGTGTTCATGTTAGTGCCTCTGACTCAGTCACTGAGCAGTGATCAGCAGTGCAGTGCCAGACTGAGACAGGCAGAGTGCAGATCAGGTGCTAAACCTTCCTACTCTGGAGGAGTGTCTCAGGTCCCACTGGGGGCTCATTAGCTCTGCTTAAAGCACCAGGCTGAGTAGGCCGCTCTAACTCCTACTCTCTTATCCACTCCACATGTACCTGGCTCTCAACCATCCCTTTCATCTGAGCTCACTGCGTGCTGCCTGGCTGCCCGGGCCAGGCCTGACTAATCTCACCCAGATTAGTGCCAGTCATGTGCCTCAGGGGGCTTCATTAGCGCTAAACCTGCTTCTTCTACTGGTGTGTGTGTGTGTGTGTGTGTGTGTGTGTGCGTGTGTGTGTGTGTGTGTGTGTGTGTGTTTGTTACTGTGTTTCAGATAGATCCAAGACCATGCATCTGTAACCTATTAAACTTTGTTGTGGATGCGCTTGCAGGTGTCAGTGATTAGCCAGAGACCCACAAAACACAGAAACGCTGGGATGTCAATAAACAGATAGACAGACTCGATAAGACTCACCAGTTTCCCAATGCTACCAGGCTCTCCCAGCACACCAGCACGACCTTTGTGTCCCTAAAAGAGAATATTAAGTTAGTTTACTGTTATAACAGTAATAGATGTCCATGCATACTCCACAAGACATGCCAAATCCAGAACAGGCTATGGAAGGTGCACAGTACTACATAGAGCCATGACTACATGGAACTCTATTCCACATCACATAACTGATGCAAGCAGTAGCATCAGATTTAAAAAACAGATAAAAATACACCTTATGGAACAGTTGGTACTGTGAAGACATACACACACACACACAAAGGTACAGACACACACAAAAGCTAGCACACGCACTCTACACACACATACCTTGTAATATTTTTGTATGGTGATATTACATTTTGTATTGTAGATATGTAGTGGTGTAATAATGTTACATTATGGACTGTTTTATCTTTTGTTTTATATGTAATTTTTGGACCCCAGGAAGAGTAGCTGCTGCCTTGGCAACAGCTAATGGGGATCCCTAATAGATACAAATATATGTTTAAATCAATGAACTAATTATTCAGCCAATACATGACAGCAGCACTGACAGGAATACTGTAAACAGAAAACAGAATATCCTTATTTTGATTTTTGAATATCCTTATTTTGATTTTTTCCCCCCGATGATGACTCACTTACCTTGACCCCCTGCAGTCCCTGGGGACCCTTAGGCCCTGCTGGGCAGTTGATTGGACACTGTAGAGAGAAATAGCGAGAGCGAGAGCGAGAGCGAGAGAGAGAGAGAGAGAAATAGGTGGTTGAGAGAGAAAGAGAGGACGGAAGGTACCCCAAAAGGGTTCTACATGGAACCCAAAATGTTTTTTTCTAAGAGTCTATGGGGGGGAGGAAGAGTGAGGAGAACACCAAAGTCACAAGTCTAAGTATAATTGAATCTCCTCGGCCAAAAGTGAACAAAGCAACACTACAGTATGAGGGACATGGATGAAGAGAGGGGGTGGGAGGGTGCGGGCTGTGCATGGATGAAGAGAGTGAGAGGGGCTTGAGGGAGGCTGTGAATCCTCTTTCGGTGTCAGATGAAAGGAGAGAGAGGGAGAGAAAGAGAGATAGACGGTTGGAGAGAAAGATAGTTTATGAGAGAAAGAGTGTGAATCTTCTGTGACAGGACCCTTCTCTAATGAGAGCGAGGGAGGAGGAGAAAAAAGGAGAGAGGAATTGATGAGGACTCTAGAGGACTCTAGTTCCTCCTGTCTCTAGAGCTGACACTGCCACACAATTCCCTCCTCTATAACCAGCTCCCTTATAACCAGCTCCCCTATGTTGGGCACTCAGTATAGGACTTGGCTTAGGACTTGTACTTTTTATGTAGGGTTTAGTGCCACCAAACAAGAAAGCTCTCTGTCTATAAACTGTATCAGAGGCAACACCATGACTAGATTGCCAGGAACTTGCCAGTTTAGTAGAACAGGTACAGTGGAGTGGAACAGGTACAGTGGGGTAGAACAGGTACAGTGGAGTAGAACAGGTACAGTGGGGTAGAACAGGTACATTGGGGTAGAACAGGTACAGTGGGGTAGAACAGGTACAGTGGAGTAGAACAGGTACAGTGGGGTAGAACAGGGACAGTGGGGTAGAACAGGTACATTGGGGCAGAACAGATACAGTGGGGTAGACCAGGTACAGTGGGGTAGAACAGGTACAGTGGGGTAGAACAGATACAGTGAGGTAGAACAGATACAGTGGGGTAGGACAGATACAGTGGGGTAGAACAGATACAGTGGGGTAGAACAGGTACAGTGGGGTAGAACAGATACAGTGGGGTAGAACAGGTACAGTGGGGTAGAACAGATACAGTGGGGCAGAACAGATACAGTGGGGTAGAACAGGTACAGTGGGGTAGAACAGATACAGTGGGGTAGAACAGATACAGTGGGGTAGAACATATACAGTGAGGTAGAACAGGTACAGTGAGGTAGAACAGGTACAGTGGGGCAGAACAGATACAGTGGGGTAGAACAGATACAGTGGGTTAGAACAGGTACAGTGGGGTAGAACAGGTACAGTGAGGTAGAACAGATACAGTGGGGTAGAACAGATACAGTGGAATAGAACAGATACCGTGGGGTAGAACAGATACAGTGGGGTAGAACAGATACAGTGGGGTAGAACAGATACAGTGGAATAGAACAGATACAGTGGAATAGAACAGATACAGAGGGATCTTACCTGGAAGTCTGCGCTGCCCTCCTCTCCTCCCAAGAACTTCCCCGGAGGTCCCTAGAGAAAGAGAGAGTGACAACAATATATGTTTGAATAGAGAAATATGCAAAGAAGACAGAAGACATATGAAGTGAGAGAGAGAGAGAGAGAGAGAGAGAGAGAGAGAGAGAGAGCGAGAAAGAGGAAGACTAAGGTGATCATTGTTTAAGACAGTGCTGAGGCAGCTGTTCTGACTGCGTGTGTCCTGAGTTTCAGTACAACATGGCCCCCCTCAGCTGAGGTATGCAGGAAGCAGTGAGATGAGACAGGGGAGCCAGATCTAATGGGACTTTATTTACTCTGCAACACCGGTAAACCAAGACAAATAGACTCCCCATGGCTGGGAGCATCACTCTCTGTGAGGCTGCTCCACACCTGAAATCACTCCCTGTGTACATTGTAGAAGAACTGGGGAGCTAAGAGACACACACAGCTCTGTGTACAATTATGCTTCATTGAGCTGCTCTGGGGAGCGTACTGGTACACTTACTGGTGAGAATGTACTGGTCATCTGGACTGGGATTACGGGGTTATCTCTGGAACAATGGTTTCTTGCTTGTAACGAAACGTTTTTCTTTTGCGTTAAGTTATTGGTTTCTTACAAGTTTTATTTATGACTTATTACAGCCCACAACATCTTACTGGTTTCCTACAGGTTTTATTTATGACTTATTACAGCCCACAACATCTTACTGGTTTCCTACAGGTTTTATTTATGACTTATTACAACCCACAACATCTTACTGGTTTCCTACAGGTTTTATTTATGACGTATTACAACCCACAACATCTTACTGGTTTCCTACAGGTTTTATTTATGACTTATTACAGCCCACAACATCTTACTGGTTTCCTACAGGTTTTATTTATGACTTATTACAGCCCACAACATCTTATTGGTTTCTTACAAGTTTTATTTATGACTTATTACAGCCCACAACATCTTACTGGTTTCCTACAGGTTTTATTTATGACTTATTACAGCCCACAACATCTTACTGGTTTCCTACAGGTTTTATTTATGACTTATTACAGCCCACAACATCTTACTGGTTTCCTACAGGTTTTATTTATGACTTATTACAGCCCACAACATCTTACTGGTTTCCTACAGGTTTTATTTATGACTTATTACAGCCCACAACATCTTACTGGTTTCCTACAGGTTTTATTTATGACTTATTACAGCCCACAACATCTTACTGGTTTCCTACAGGTTTTATTTATGACTTATTACAGCCCACAACATCTTACTGGTTTCCTACAGGTTTTATTTATGACTTATTACAGCCCACAACATCTTACTGGTTTCCTATAGGTTTTATTTATGACTTATTACAACCCACAACATCTTACTGGTTTCCTACAGGTTTTATTTATGACTTATTACAGCCCACAACATCTTACTGGTTTCCTACAGGTTTTATTTATGACTTATTACAGCCCACAACATCTTACTGGTTTCCTACAGGTTTTATTTATGACTTATTACAGCCCACAACATCTTACTGGTTTCCTACAGGTTTTATTTATGACTTATTACAGCCCACAACATCTTACTGGTTTCCTACAGGTTTTAAGTTACTGGTTATTATTACTAGGTTGGTACTTGCTGGTTTTTACTTGTACTACATGTTTATTTACTGGAAACTTGCTGGTTCTAGGTGTAAACTTACTGGTTTTCCTGGGGGTCCTGGAATTCCTGGAGGTCCAGGTGCTCCCAATATGCCCTGAGAGAAGAGGGAGCAAGAGGATGGTGGGAATGAAATGATGAAGATGAAGAGTAGCTAACAGATTCTGTAACGTATGCTATCTGACATAAGACAACAATGGTAAGGGTCTTACCTGAGATCCAGTCTGTCCAATTTTACCGGGGAGGCCAATTGGGCCCGGGGCTCCCTAAAGACAAAGAGGAAGAGAAAAAGACTGGGATCTTCATCCATCTGGCAGAAGAGGATACACTGCCAATGTAATTCCGTTCAGAATGTAATATGTAGTGTCTGACTAGTTCCAGAAGAGGATACACTGCCAATGTAATTCAGTTCAGAATGTAATATGTAGTGTCTGACTAGTTATTTTTTGGGGAGGAAGTCTTTAATTATAGGGATATAATTAACAAATAGCTACTTACAGCGAGCCCAGGCAGTCCGGGTCCCTACAGAGAGAGAGAGAGAGAGGGAATGGGAAAGGGGAATGAGAGATTAGTTAAGTCTGTGATTAGATTAGTTAAGTCTTTGTAATCATATAATCACAAACAAATGTGCATAATAACTCATGTATGATTTGTTTCAACAATTATCTTATTTGAATTGAATTAAGAGCAGATGTGTCTACAGAGACAGAACACTAGACAGACAGTGTTCATCAATCTAACTCAAACGTAGAGAAAGCAATCAATGTGTGTTCAATGTTTAATGTGTCAAAATAAGTAATGGAATTCATTGAATTCAATGCTTCATCCGAGCATATCACTAACTCCACTCTGTCAATACAGTACAGTCTAGTCGTCTGTCAAATATAGCTACACAGCACCATCTAGTGTGCTTTACTGTAACTACATGTAGTCTTACTCAACCTGCCTTAACCACAGATCTAGGATCAGATTACCTTGACTCCAAGTGTTATGTAACCCCTATGACTAGGGTCTCCCCCATACCTCTGTAATCCTAGTTAGGTCATGTGTGGGTAAAACTCTGGGCCCTACTGATGACGGAGGGTTAGTTCCAGTGGATTTGTAGTGTTCAGGCTACATGTAGTCTGTACTGAACAGTGTTCAGGTTCTGTTGAGTCCGTTAGTACTTACAGTGGGTCCAGGTTCACCACCAGGTCCAGGCTGGCCCTGTAGAAAACAACAATAAACAACAACAACAACAACATGAGGGTTTATTCTCTCATAGTTTGCATCCAATGTAGACTCCCACCATGGTCCTTACCTTAGGTCCAGGGTTCCCGACAGGACCCCGATCTCCCTTTGCTCCAATCAAACCCTGGAGACGTAGAGAGATAGAGCGATGTGTTCAGTCAGTAAGATCGGTTTGGATCACCAATAGAGTGTTACTTTAGTTCTGGACTTCAATAATGAGGTTGGTTTGGTCTAATAACACAGTACTGTAAGGTGACTTCTGTCTCTTCTAATGCTAAACTTTTATTGAACAGCCTGCTACTTTTTTCAGGACTCACCCCACAGTTTACAAACAAGTGCAGGGGCAGCACTTTCAAATGAAGGTGACAGATTGCACCTTTAGTGCCTGCCAGAGCCTGGGGATTGTGACATCTACTATACATGTGACCTGAATTCCCATTACAGCACTGAGACTTTCAGTAGTCTGATTGGATTTGACACTTCCAGGTAATCGGCAGGAAAACTAGGATTGAGATTCCGGGCCGGATTACAGGGTAAATCCCTGTGGAATGTTTCTCAGCATGTGACTGTGAGACCAGCAGAGTGTGTTTCCGTTACCTTATTTAGAGAGAAGCAATTTCCTGAAAACAGCCACCTTCATAACAACATGATACTCAGTCTATCTAGCTAGGTTACAGTACATCAATGCATCAGGATTTACATCAATGTTTTTCACTCCTACATGTTTACACAAACACACAAACATTGTCTCTATTTTCTCTTTCTCACTCTCTTTCTCTCTCTCTCTTTCTCCCCCACAAATTCATCCATTTATCTCTCTCTTTCTCTCTCTCTCTCTCTTTTCCCTCACAAATTCATCCATTTCTCTCTCTCTCTCTATCTCTCTCTCTCTCTCTCTCTCTCTCTCTCTCTCTCTCTCTCGCTCTCTCTCCTTCACATTTTCTTTGTCTTGCTGTCAGTCTCTTACAGACACACTTAGCAGCTGATTGACAGGAGACTTACGTCAATGCCATTCTCTCCTGGAGCTCCACCTGGACCAGGTTCACCTGGCTCCCCCTTCAAGCCCTGAGAACAGAGACACAGCCATAGTCAGGTATACAAACACACACATCAGAGATATTGTCAGTGTAAAGTGCACACACTCACACAAACACTATTGAACATGCACACAAACGCACACACACACAAAGAAACACCCTTGAATATGCAGGCATGCACACACACACACACACACACACACACACACACACACACACACACACACACACACACACACACACACACACACACACACACACACACACACACACACACACACATATGCATACACAGTAACTTACTGTTGGGCCAGGAGGACCAGGAGGTCCTTTCTCCCCCTGTGAAGAGAGAGAGGAACAAGAAAGAAAGACATGATATTAACAATTGGTATTGTATGTTCACTACTTTCTGAGATTGATGACATGGAAGTCAGTTTATGTAGATTACGAAGTCCTTGACATAGAATTCCTTGATGACAGCCCCTTGTTGATCTGGAAGGATTGGTGGACCCTCCCCTGACCCAAACAGAAGACTATGGCTATATCTCAATACCGAACAGTGACTTCCTTACCTTATCTCCTTTCCTCAATCTGAACAGACTTTTCCTGTAAGATCTGGACAAGTGAAAGTTCCTTCCTGGTAGGCTCCCTAGTAACACTTTTTTATTACTTATTTCTCCCACATTTATCAACTATTTACTAATCATAAGTAAAAGTATTTTTGCAGTCCCTAATCTAAAGTGTTATTTAACCCTAACCCTAACCCTAACATTTACATAACCCTAACTTAACTCTAAATGGTGTGCAATTGTTTTGTAAATGCCTTATAAATGTTTTATAATGGACCGTTAAAATAAAGTGTAACCCGCCCTCAATATTGCTTTCATTTAGCCAGTGTTTCAGATCAGGAATAAGAAAGATCAGATAAGGAGAGGAAGCCACTTTAGACCACTGAGATGCATAGTATCTAGTAGTGACATCAACCTATTGCGTATACACCTATCCAGTTCCATACAGATCTGCAAGGGTCATTTTGTCACAGGTGGAGATGAGGGGGAAAATGTTTTTTTTTAAAGATCCAGCCATGATTGACAGCTCATGTTTGCTCCGCCCTCAATGTGGAGTGAGGGAACTTTCCAATCATGATAGGACTGGATAGGTATATATGGCAGAAACTAGTTGGAGCTATTGCTGACACCTACCCGAGTCCACTCAGGTCTGCAAAGGAGAGTGAACAAGGGCAGATGGGATGGAACAACCTTTTTGGAATGAAATGCAGCCGGCATCTACAGTTGGCCAGAATTGTGTTTCACAGCACTCTTATTACAGCCCACCCGTTGGTGACATCACATACCATAGCAGATAAATATCTGACCCTGGAGCCCTCAAAAGCTATTCCAAGTTCCAGCCCACAAGAGAGGATCCATGTTCACATCAAACATCAACCTGCCAGTCCATAGCCTTCCATTAGTTAGATAGGGAATGTCCAACTGACTGGGGGAATTGACATAATCCTAAACCATTATCTTTAACAGTAGATCTACCTGGCTTTGGGGATGAAACAGTTCTTCAACTAATTGCATTGGATTAAAGCGTGCCTAACTTGTAACATCACAATCGTTTTGGATCATACAGGCCTCACCATTAGTTTCTTTCTTTGTCCACTCATGGTGTAATTCTGTATTCTCAACATGTTTTCAGAACATGGTTTTGTTTAGACTGAGAATACCTCAAAGGTATCACATCACTGCGATATGATCCCGAACCTTTCCCTCGGGAAGGAGATAAAGCCCCCAACTCAAAGACCTCTCTCGCTGTGGGAAACAGAGCTCTTTTGTGCCTCTGTGTTTTCATTCCGTCCGCCCTCTGGTGGTGTAACTGCTGTACTACCTCAGAGCGCTCTATTGGGTACAATGCCCGTCTTTGTGACAACCTGTTGACTCAGGGCGAAGCGGAGGTAATACTCACATCAATGCCGTCGGACCCGGGGGTGCCAGAGGGCCCAGGCAGCCCGGGATTGCCCTGAGGTCCTGGAGGACCGCTCTGGAAAAAATGAAAACAAAATGGAGCGTTTAGAAGTGTGCAGAGGTTTTGTAGATAATTACCTGGCCTTAGAATGTATCACTTTTTGGTATTCATCCAATTGGATACATATTATTTTCATACTATAAAGAACATGTGAGATAACTGTAATGCAGTAAAACATTTCACACGTTTTGGGATTCTGTGTGTCATTTTATTGTAGACCTTTTGATAATGGAGACATGACTAGTTTTGATAATGGAGACATGACTAGTTTTGATAATGGAGACATGACTAGTTTTGATAATGGGGATATGACTAGTTTTGATAATGGAGATATGACTAGTTTTGATAATGGAGACATGACTAGTTTTGATAATGGAGACATGACTAGTTTTGATAATGGAGACATGACTAGTTTTGATAATGGAGACATGACTAGTTTTGATAATGGAGATATGACTAGTTTTGATAATGGAGACATGACTAGTTCTGATAATGGAGACATGACTAGTTTTGATAATGGAGATATGACTAGTTTTGATAATGGAGACATGACTAGTTTTGATAATGGAGACATGACTAGTTTTGATAATGGAGACATGACTAGTTTTGATAATGGAGACATGACTAGTTTTGATAATGGAGACATTACTAGTTTTGATAATGGAGACATGACTAGTTTTGATAATGGAGACATGACTAGTTTTGATAATGGAGATATGACTAGTTTTGAACCAGGTGCTTTTTTGAACCAATGTTTGCATAGTCCTAATTGATAAATGAGGCACAGCAACGTCACATGAGACAATCACACATGATCAAGTGGGAATTAATAGCTACAATTAAATGTTATATTTCATGTGAATACAATCCTAGAAACAAGACAAATGCATCATAAACTTGAAGTGAATGAATCACCTAGAAACATCACCCATACCCATCACATTTTGGTAAAGCATGTAAGGCCAATACAAATCCAATACCACTGGTAGCCTACACTCTTCCAACCTAAAAGGGTTGTTCGGCTGTCCTCATAGGAGAACCCTTTGTGAACCCTATTTGGTTCCAGGAAGAACACCTTTTCGTTTCGATGTAGAACCCTTTCCACAGAGGTTCTACAAGGAACCCAAAAGCGTTCTACTTGGAACTTAAAAGGGTTCTAGCTGGAGCCAAAAATGGTTTTCCCATGGGGACAGCCGAAGAACCCTTTTGGAACCTTTTTTTCTAAGACTGTATTTGGAACAATGTAAGACATGTAATAAAATTATCCAGAGCTCATGAAAAGAAATATGACTGATGAATGAGGTTTTTTTTTTTCATATAGACATTTTTAAAATCTCACATCCTGTAAGAAGTATATTGCTTCCAAAATGGGTGTAAAACAAAAATATTTGTCACCAAGTAATCTAAGGTAGTAGGTAGGGGGAGGAAAGATGTTTCCCAAAGCACTCCCCCCATCCCATCCCCTTCCTTTGGAAATGCAGTTCCTTGAATCGAGTTCAATCAGTCTTATCCAATCACAACACAGAATCCTCATACTGTGTGGAGATGTATTCCAGAATTCTGCCAATCATTTAGAAATAAGGTTGGGAATTCAATACAATGGTCCTGTTTTTTCAGACAGATCCACTGGTAACTTTCTGTTGGATAGCACGTAGGTGTGATTTGGTGGAGGGCTTCTTCAGGTCGGTCATTCTCTGTGTGTCTGTGTTTCTGTGTGCGCATGTGTGTGTGTGTGTGTGTGTGTGTGTGTGTGTGTGTGTGTGTGTGTGTGTGTGTGTGTGTGTGTGTGTGTGTGTGTGTGTGTGTTTGAATAGGGGGCTTCGCAGTAAAGGCACATGGGTGTCTTGAATACACGGCCTGTGTGTGTGTGTGTGTGTGTGTCCAGCCGAATTCCAGTGTAAGTGCCGCTCTCCCTTGATGACTCTGTCCTGAATCTCCTTTTTGACACCATTTGAAATGGTTTTGTCTCCCCTCCAACTGCTCTTCAAGAATAAAGGAGACATTCCAATTCTTCCTCTGTATTCAGGTAGAAACGTCATCCACAGAATCAAGGCACATAGTCCATGGCAGGAAGATACACTATATGTATGTACAATGCCACATCACACAACACACACAAATACACACACTACACAACTGATCTTCATGCAGCTCTAGACTCATCATTACAACAATGTTATGACTATGATGATACACTCAAGCCCTGAAAACAGATTGAGGTCATTCACTTTTCTGAAACAACCCAATTCCAAAATGTATTTTTCCAACCACAACTAGCCAGTGTGACAACAAAACCATATCAAGCATAGTAGTCCCCATCCACTAATCCCTCTCTCCAAGGTGACTTCTATCCCACCATACCCCAGCCAGAAGCAACCCAGCCTGGGTACACCCCTAAACTCCCCTGTCCACTCCACTCACCACTTGGGCCAGAGCCAGGCACAGAGTCTGCAGGGCGACCCAGCTCTTCAACACAGCCGAGAGTCCAGTCATGATCCCTCTCTCCTCTCCCTCTCTCTCTCCTCAGCACTAAATCCTCTCTTCTCTTGCTTTCTCCCGCTCTCCCCTGTCTTCTCCTTCAAGCCGGGACAGAAACGTTAGGGAATCCAAAGGGGGATGGGGGCTATGTGCACAGCCCCGAAGATTCCACCCAGTAAAAGTGGTGTAGAGGAATGGTTGGATGAAGGGAGAGATGGAATGAGAGAGAGTTGTAACGCAGCCCTACAGCCTGCCCCAGTGAACACAGGAGCTCCTGAAAGCCCCTCACACACACACACATACATGGAGACACAAACACACACACACCAAGACACACACACACACACACTGAGAAACACTTGTACACACCGCTGCCTCATGAAAAATGTCTCCCCATAGACAGGTTCCCACAATCTCATTGGACAAACAATGCTACTGCTCATGAATATGCACACACACAGCCAGATTCCCACATCCTGATTGGACACAAATGCAATCTAGCTCCGCCCTGAGGAAGGGGAGTTCATAAGTGATTGAAACTTGAGTGGCATGCCCCAATACTACATTCAGTCGCCCCCTATCCCTAGTTAGTTGTGTGGGTCTGACAAGATTGGATAGGTGTAAAGGCGTCTGCATGCATCCCATCCAAAACAGTTCGGAACAGTTGCTAAATATATTATGATGACATTTTGTGATGTTTTTGCTGGTTTTGGTGTTCGTCAAGGGTTTTTTCCAAGGGTTCCGGTTTAGAAGTACACTTTCTACTGCTTCTACAGTTTTGCTTCGGTACTGATGCCCAGCCCAGAAAGACAATTCCCGTAGACGGCCACATAGAGAAGTCAGACTTGAAAATTCCTAATAAGACACTTACAGTGCCTTGCAAAAGTATTCGGCCCCCTTGAACTTTGCGACCTTTTGCCACATTTCAGGCTTCAAACATAAAGATATAAAACTGTATTTTTTTGTGAAGAATCAACAACAAGTGGGACACAATCATGAAGTGGAACGACATTTATTGGATATTTCAAACTTTTTTAACAAATCAAAAACTGAAAAATTGGGCGTGCAAAATTATTCAGCCCCTTTACTTTCAGTGCAGCAAACTCTCTCCAGAAGTTCAGTGAGGATCTCTGAATGATCCAATGTTGACCTAAATGACTAATGATGATAAATACAATCCACCTGTGTGTAATCAAGTCTCCGTATAAATGCACCTGCACTGTGATAGTCTCAGAGGTCCGTTAAAAGCGCAGAGAGCATCATGAAGAACAAGGAACACACCAGGCAGGTCCGAGATACTGTTGTGAATAAGTTTAAAGCCGGATTTGGATACAAAAAGATTTCCCAAGCTTTAAACATCCCAAGGAGCACTGTGCAAGCGATAATATTGAAATGGAAGGAGTATCAGACCACTGCAAATCTACCAAGACCTGGCCGTCCCTCTAAACTTTCAACTCATACAAGGAGAAGACTGATCAGAGATGCAGCCAAGAGGCCCATGATCACTTTCGATGAACTGCAGAGATCTACAGCTGAGGTGGGAGACTCTGTCCATAGGACAACAATCAGTTGTATATTGCACAAATCTGTCCTTTATGGAAGAGTGGCAAGAAGAAAGCCATTTCTTAAAGATATCCATAAAAAGTGTAGTTTAAAGTTTGCCACAAGCCACCTGGGAGACACACCAAACATGTGGAAGAAGGTGCTCTGGTCAGATGAAACCAAAATTGAACTTTTTGGCAACAATGCAAAACGTTATGTTTGGCGTAAAAGCAACACAGCTGAACACACCATCCCCACTGTCAAACATGGTGGTGGCAGCATCATGGTTTGGGCCTGCTTTTCTTCAGCAGGGACAGGGAAGATGGTTAAAATTGATGGGAAGATGGATGGAGCCAAATACAGGACCATTCTGGAAGAAAACCTGATGGAGTCTGCAAAAGACCTGAGACTGGGACGGAGATTTGTCTTCCAACAAGACAATGATCCAAAACATAAAGCAAAATCTACAATGGAATGGTTCAAAAATAAACTTATCCAGGTGTTAGAATGGCCAAGTCAAAGTCCAGACCTGAATCCAATCGAGAATATGTGGAAAGAACTGAAAACTGCTGTTCACAAATGCTCTCCATCCAACCTCACTGAGCTCGAGCTGTTTTGCAAGGAGGAATGGGAAAACATTTCAGTCTCTCGATGTGCAAAACTGATAGAGACATACCCCAAGCGACTTACAGCTGTAATCGCAGGAAAAGGTGGCGCTACAAAGTATTAACTTAAGGGGGCTGAATAATTTTGCACGCACAATTTTTAAGTTTTTGATTTGTTAAAAAAGTTTGAAATATCCAATAAATGTCGTTCCACTTCATGATTGTGTCCCACTTGTTGTTGATTCTTCACCAAAAAATACAGTTTTATATCTTTATGTTTGAAGCCTAAAATGTGGCAAAAGGTCGCAAAGTTCAAGGGGGCCGAATACTTTCGCAAGGCACTGTATGTCATCACCTTTGTGCACAAAACATCCATTGAATTATTCAAATAATTGTCGCTGAGGCAGATCATTTTCATCACAACATAACATTTTATATTCATCAAAATGTTTTGGGATGAGGTGTTGATGCTGTCGTTGCTCGAGCTGCTCCTTGTGCACATTGAGTGCTGGTGTGCATGTGATGTTGGTCCATACAAATCAGATATACAGTGGGGCAAAAAAGTATTTAATCAGCCACCAATTGTGAAAGTTCTCCCACTTAAAAAGATGAGAGAGGCCTGTAATTGTCATCATAGGTACACTTCAACTATGACAGACAAAATGAGAAAAAAAATCCCAAAAATCACATTGTAGGATTTTTAATGAATTTATTTGCAAATCATGGTGGAAAATAAGTATTTGGTCAATAACAAAAGTTTATCTCAATTACATCTACTTTTGATAAATAAGTATATTGAATACTTGTAGACTTTTACTCAAGTAGTATTTTACTGGATGACTTTTACTCCTACTTGAGTCATTTTCTATTAATGTATCTTTACTTTTACTCAAGTATGACAATTGGGTACTTTTTCCACCACTGCACTAATTTAATTCAAACATGTTGCGTTCTTTACACTGAGAAAGGGAATGCTTGACAAAGGCATTGTAAAGATGACTCCAACTGTAATAGTTCCTGATAAAAAAATGAGACTGATAATCACATGAATGTCTTTTTAGTTTGTTGCAGATATGCTATCACTTCTTACAGTTGACCTCTAAGAGGCATACCAGCATACTGGTTCATGTTTTTGCATCTAGGTCTTGTCTGCTCTCTCTTGTGATGAAATGCTGCTCTCTGCTGGTCATTTCTAGTTCTTGCGGTTCATATTCCAGAGTTGGCATTGAAGTTGCCAATGCATGGACAGTAGTGCCTATTAGGCCTATCCTGTTGATGTCTATAACCATGGTACACAATAATCGTATTTTAAACAAGCGTATTTTCATTCCTTGCAAGAAAATTTAGAATTGAAAAAAGACATTGCATAAATCTGACAAGTTAACAAGAATAGATTTTTAAAAACAAGGTAAAAATTGACGGCCATTATGGATGAAACCCATTTGAGAGAGTAGTAAACATTTCAGAGCAAAGCAGCAAGCATAATATGATAATATCACAAATGTACAGCTCAGGACTCATTTTAAATAGAAAGAAATAAAACAATTACATTAAGAAACGTGAGCAGGAATGCTCAGCAAAGACTTGCGTGGCTTGCGAAAGTAATCACCCCCTTGGTGTTTTTCCGATTTTGTTGCCTTACAACCTGGAATTAAAATGGGGGCTTGTATCATCTGATTTACACAACATGCCTACCACTTTGAACATGCAAAATATTTTTTATTGTGAAACAAACAAAATATGACAAAAAAACAGAAAACTTGAGCGTGCATAACTTTTTACCCCCCCCCCCCCCCCCCACCCCCACCCCCTACTGTGTGTGTACAGTATGATACGGTGTGTGTGCATGTTGTGTGTCTGTCTACGAAGTGGCATCCTTTAAATAGGCTATCAGGTCCTCTCTCTCTTTCTTCTTCTTGATACCAGCAAAGATCATCTTGGTACCTGGGATGTACTTCTTAGGGTTCTCTAGATAGACCATTAGTGTCTTCTCCTCCCAGACTACACCTACAACAGAGGAACAGAGAGAGAGAGAGAGAATGAGAGACAGTGAGAAACATGGTTTGTAATGAAGATGTGTACTTATATGTACAGTCATGGCCAAAAGTTTTGAGAATGACACAAATAAGAATTTTCACAAAGTCTGCTGCCTCAGTTTGTATGATGGCAATTTGCATATACTCCAGAATGTTATGAAGAGTGATCAGACGAATTGCACTTAATTGCAAAGTCCCTCTTTGCCATGAAAATGAACTGAATCCCCTAAAAAACATTTCCACTGCATTTCAGCCCTGCCACCAATGGACCAGCTGACAACATGTCAGTGATTCTCTCGTTAACACAGGTGTGATTGTTGACGAGGACAAGGCTGGAGATCACTCTGTCATGCTGATTGAGTTCAAATTACAGACTGGAAGCTTCAAAAGGAGGGTGGTGCTTGGAATCATTGTTTTTCCTCCTTCATCCATGGTTACCTGCAAGGAAACACGTGCCTTCATCATTGCTTTGCACAAAAAGAGCTTCACAGGCAAGGATATTGCTGCCAGTAAGATTGCACCTAAATCAACCATTTATTGGATCATCAAGAACTTCAAGGAGAGCGGTTCAATTGTTGTGAAGAAGACTTCAGGGTGCCCAAGAAAGTCCAGCAAGCACCAGGACCGTCTCCTAAAGTTGATTCAGCTGCAGGATCGGGGCACCACCAGTACAGAGTTTGCTCAGGAATGGCAGCAGGCAGGTGTGAGTGCATCTGCATGCACAGTGAGGTGAAGACTTTTAGAGGATGGCCTGGTGTCAGGAAGGGCAGAAAAGAAGCCACTTCTCTCCAGGAAAAACATCAGGGACAGACTGACATTTGCAGAAGGTACAGGGATTGGACTGCTGAGGACTGGGGTAAAGTCATTTCCTCTGATGAATCCCCTTTCTGATTGTTTGGGGCATCCG
Source organism: Oncorhynchus mykiss (assembly GCF_057628025.1). Lineage (NCBI taxonomy): Eukaryota > Metazoa > Chordata > Actinopteri > Salmoniformes > Salmonidae > Oncorhynchus > Oncorhynchus mykiss. The sequence goes on from NC_143039.1 coordinate 64,402,173, forward strand.
GAAAAAAGCTTGTCCGGAGAAGACAAGGTGAGCGCTACCATCAGTCCTGTGTCATGCCAACAGTAAAGCATCTTGAGACCATTCATGTGTGGGGTTGCTTCTCAGCCAAGGATGTGGGCTCACTCACAATTTTGCCTAAGAACACAGCCATGAATAAAGAATGGTACAGTGCCTTGCGAAAGTATTCGGCCCCCTTGAACTTTGCGACCTTTTGCCACATTTCAGGCTTCAAACATAAAGATATAAAACTGTATTTTTTTGTGAAGAATCAACAACAAGTGGGACACAATCATGAAGTGGAACGACATTTATTGGATATTTCAAACTTTTTTAACAAATCAAAAACTGAAAAATTGGGCGTGCAAAATTATTCAGCCCCCTTAAGTTAATACTTTGTAGCGCCACCTTTTCCTGCGATTACAGCTGTAAGTCGCTTGGGGTATGTCTCTATCAGTTTTGCACATCGAGAGACTGACATTTTTTCCCATTCCTCCTTGCAAAACAGCTCGAGCTTAGTGAGGTTGGATGGAGAGCATTTGTGAACAGCAGTTTTCAGTTCTTTCCACAGATTCTCGATTGGATTCAGGTCTGGACTTTGACTTGGCCATTCTAACACCTGGATATGTTTATTTTTGAACCATTCCATTGTAGATTTTGCTTTATGTTTTGGATCATTGTCTTGTTGGAAGACAAATCTCCGGCCCAGTCTCAGGTCTTTTGCAGACTGCATCAGATTTTCTTCCAGAATGGTCCTGTATTTGGCTCCATCCATCTTCCCATCAATTTTAACCATCTTCCCTGTCCCCGCTGAATAAAAGCAGGCCCAAACCATGATGCTGCCACCACCATGTTTGACAGTGGGGATGGTGTGTTCAGGGTGATGAGCTGTGTTGCTTTGTTTGTTTGCATTGTTGCCAAAAAGTTCAATTTTGGTTTCATCTGACCAGAGCACCTTCTTCCACATGTTTGGTGTGTCTCCCAGGTGGCTTGTGGCAAACTTTAAACGACACTTTTTATGGATATCTTTAAGAAATGGCTTTCTTCTTGCCACTCTTCCATAAAGGACAGATTTGTACAATATACGACTGATTGTTGTCCTATGGACAGACTCTCCCACCCCAGCTGTAGATCTCTGCAGTTCATCCAGAGTGATCATGGGCCTCTTGGCTGCATCTCTGATCAGTCTTCTCCTTGTATGAGCTGAAAGTTTAGAGGGACGGCCAGGTCTTGGTAGATTTGCAGTGGTCTGATACTCCTTCCATTTCAATATTATCGCTTGCACAGTGCTCCTTGGGATGTTTAAAGCTTGGGAAATCTTTTTGTATCCAAATCCGGCTTTAAACTTCTTCACAACAGTATCTCGGACCTGCCTGGTGTGTTCCTTGTTCTTCATGATGCTCTCTGCGCTTTTAACGGACCTCTGAGACTATCACAGTGCAGGTGCATTTATACGGAGACTTGATTACACACAGGTGGATTGTATTTATCATCATTAGGCATTTAGGTCAACATTGGATCATTCAGAGATCCTCACTGAACTTCTGGAGAGAGTTTGCTGCACTGAAAGTAAAGGTGCTGAATAATTTTGCACGCCCAATTTTTCAGTTTTTGATTTGTTAAAAAAGTTTGAAATATCCAATAAATGTCGTTCCACTTCATGATTGTGTCCCACTTCTTGTTGATTCTTCACAAAAAAATACAGTTTTATATCTTTATGTTTGAAGCCCGAAATGTGGCAAAAGGTCGCAAAGTTCAAGGGGGCCGAATACTTTCGCAAGGCACTGTACCAACACATCCTCCCAGAGTAACTTCTCCCAACCATCCAGGAACAGTTTGGTGATGAACAATGCCTTTTCCAGCATGATGGAGCACCTTGCCATAAGGCAAAAGTAATAACTAAGTGGCTCGGGGAAGAAAACATCGATATTTTGGGTCCATGGCCAGGAAACTCCCCAGACCTTAATCCCATTGAGAACTTGTGGTCAATCCTCAAGAGGCGGGTGGACAAACAAAAACCCACAAATTCTGACAAACTCCAAGCATTAATTATGCAAGAATGTGCTGCCATCAGTCAGGATGTGGCCCAGAAGTTAATTGACAGCATGCCAGGGTGGATTGCAGAGGTCTTGAAAAAGAAGGGCCAACACTGCAAATATTGACTCTTTGCATCAACTTCATGTAATTGTCAATAAAAGCCTTTGACACTTATGAAATGCTTGTAATTAAACTTCAGTATTCCATAGTAACATCAGACAAAAATATCTGAAGACACTGAGGCAGCAGACGTTGTGGAAATTAATATTTGTGTCATTCTCAGTCAAATCAAATCAAATTAGTAGTATCTAACAATTCAGAACAATACACACATCTAAAAGTAAAATCATTGAATTAAGAAATATATAAATATTAGGATGAGCAATGTCGGAGTGGCCTTGACTAGAATACAGTATATACTGTACATATTAATGAGTCAGTGTGTCAGTCCCCACAGTATGGCTTTCGGTCCTATTTTACTGTTCAGGTTTCAGTCCCCACAGTATGGCTTTCTGCCCGATTTTACTGTTCAGGTTTCAGTCCCCACAGTATGGCTTTCGGTCCTATTTTACTGTTCAGGTTTCAGTCCCCACAGTATGGCTTTCGGTCCTATTTTACTGTTCAGGTTTCAGTCCCCACAGTATGGCTTTCGGTCCTATTTTACTGTTCAGGTTTCAGTCCCCACAGTATGGCTTTCGGTCCTATTTTACTGTTCAGGTTTCAGTCCCCACAGTATGGCTTTCGGTCCTATTTTACTGTTCAGGTTTCAGTCCCCACAGTAAGGCTTTCTGCCCGATTTTACTGTTCAGGTTTCAGTCCCCACAGTAAGGCTTTCTGCCCTATTTTACTGTTCAGGTTTCAGTCCCCACAGTAAGGCTTTCTGCCCTATTTTACTGTTCAGGTTTCAGTCCCCACAGTAAGGCTTTCTGCCCTATTTTACTGTTCAGGTTTCAGTCCCCACAGTAAGGCTTTCTGTCCTATTTTACTGTTCAGGTTTCAGTCCCCACAGTAAGGCTTTCAGCCATATTTTACTGTTCAGGTTTCAGTCCCCACAGTAAGGCTTACTGTCCTATTTTACTGTTCAGGTTTCAGTCTCCACAGTAAGGCTTTCTGCCCTATTTTAATGTTCAGGTTTCAGTCCCCACAGTAAGGCTTTCTGTCCTATTTTACTGTTCAGCTTTCAGTCCCCACAGTAAGGCTTTCAGCCCTATTTTACGGTTCAGGTTTCAGTCCCCACAGTAAGGCTTTCTGTCCTATTTTACTGTTCAGGTTTCAGTCCCCACAGTAAGGCTTTCTGCCCTATTTTATTGTTCAGGTTTCAGTCCCCACAGTAAGGCTTTCTGTCCTATTTTACTGTTCAGGTTTCAGTCCCCACAGTAAGGCTTTCTGCCCTATTTTACTGTTGAGGTTTCAGTCTCCACAGTAAGGCTTTCTGCCCTATTTTACTGTTCAGGTTTCAGTCTCCACAGTAAGGCTTTCTGCCCTATTTTACTGTTCAGGTTTCAGTCTCCACACTAAGGATTACTGTTATATTTTACTGTTCAGGTATCAAATCAAACTTTAGTTGTCACATGCACCGAATACAACAGGTGTAGTATACCTTACCGTGAAGTGCTTACTTACAAGCCCTTAACCAACAATGCAGTTCAAGAAAGAGTTGTATTTGACAGTCTAAATTGCCTGTCCAGACATGTAGCTCCATCTGACAGTCTATCCTGCCTGTCCAGACATGTAGCTCCATCTGAGAGTCTATAATGCCTGTCCAGACATGTAGCTGTATCTGACAGTATATCCTGCCTGTCCAGAAATGTAGCTGTATCTGACAGTCTATCCTGCCTGTCCAGACATGTAGCTCCATCTGACAGTCTATTCTGCCTGTCCAGACATGTAGCTCCATCTGACAGTCTATCCTGCCTGTCCAGACATGTAGCTCCATCTGACAGTCTATCCTGCCTGTCCAGACATGTAACTCCATCTGACAGTCTATCCTGCCTGTCCAGACATGCAGCTGCATCTGACAGTCTATCCTGCCTGTCCATACATGTAGCTGCATCTGACAGTCTATCCTGCCTGTCCAGACATGTAGCTGTATCTGACCGTCTATCCTGCCTGTCCAGACATGTAGCTGTATCTGACAGTCTATCCTGCCTGTCCAGACATGTAGCTCCATCTGACAGTCTATCCTGCCTGTCCAGACATGTAGCTGTATCTGACAGTCTATCCTGCCTGTCTAGACATGTAGCTCCATCTGACAGTCTATCCTACCTGTCCAGACATGTAGCTCCATCTGACAGTCTATTCTGCCTGTCCAGACATGTAGCTCCATCTGACAGTCTATCCTGCCTGTCCAGACATGTAGCTCCATCTGACAGTCTATTCTGCCTGTCCAGACATGTAGCTCCATCTGACAGTCTATCCTGCCTGTCCAGACATGTAGCTGCATCTGACAGTCTATCCTGCCTGTCCAGACATTTAGCTGCATCTGACAGTCTATCCTGCCTGTCCAGACATGTAGCTGTATCTGACAGTCTATCCTGCCTGTCCAGATATGTAGCTCCATCTGACAGTCTATCCTGCCTGTCCAGACATGTAGCTCCATCTGACAGTCTATTCTGCCTGTCCAGACATGTAGCTCCATCTGACAGTCTATCCTGCCTGTCCAGACATGTAGCTGCATCTGACAGTCTATCCTGCCTGTCCAGACATGTAGCTGTATTTGACAGTCTATCCTGCCTGTCCAGACATGTAGCTGTATCTGACAGTCTATCCTGCCTGTCCAGACATGTAGCTCCATCTGACAGTCTATCCTGCCTGTCCAGACATGGAGCTGTATCTGACAGTCTATCCTGCCTGTCCAGACATGTAGCTCCATCTGACAGTCTATCCTGCCTGTCCAGACATGTAGCTGTATCTGACAGTCTATCCTGCCTGTCCAGACATTTAGCTGCATCTGACAGTCTATCCTGCCTGTCCAGACATATAGCTCCATCTGACAGTCTATCCTGCCTGTCCAGACATGTAGCTGTATCTGACAGTCTATCCTGCCTGTCCAGACATTTAGCTCGATCTGACAGTCTATCCTGCCTGTCCAGACATGTAGCTGTATCTGACAGTCTATCCTGCCTGTCCAGACATGTAGCTCGATCTGACAGTCTATCCTGCCTGTCCATACATGTAGCTGTATCTGACAGTCTATCCTGCCTGTCCAGACATGTAGCTGTATCTGACAGTATATCCTGCCTGTCCAGACATGTAGCTGTATCTGACAGTATATCCTGCCTGTCCAGACATGTAGCTGTATCTGACAGTCTATCCTGCCTGTCCAGATATGTAGCTGTATCTGACAGTATATCCTGCCTGTCCAGACATGTAGCTGTATCTGACAGTCTATCCTGCCTGTCCAGACATGTAGCTGTATCTGACTGTCAGACTGTAAGACATAGTGGAAATGTACCAGTGCTCCACTAATGACAATCACACACTGCTACTGTACATTTCTGAATACTTCATTGGTATCCACTACATGAGATATTGTCAAACCATTCCTCTTATGATTATCTTGCATTGGACTAGTAACCGAAAGGTTGCAAGTTCGAATCGCCGAGCTGACAAGGTACAGATATGTCGTTCTGCCCATGAACAGGCAGTTAACCCACTGTTCCTAGGCCGTCATTGAAAATAAGAATTTGTTCTTAACTGACTTGCCTAGTTAAATAAAGGTTAAAAAAATATACAAAAATCTTATGATAGAGAGAAAGTGTCATCCATACAGATGTGCTAATTATGAAAATTGACACTGACACACACATGTAATCACGCACGCACGCACACACACACACACACACATACACACACACACACACACACACACAGAGTGACCCTTACCCTTGTTGATGTTGGCCTGTGTGTATGAGTATCCAGGTGACTGTCCTGTCTTCCGGCCAAACAGGCCCCAGAGGTTAGGTCCCACCTTGTGTCGTCCCCCCTCATCCACCGTGTGGCACTGGGAACACTTCTGGACAAAAGCCTTCTTCCCTTTCTCTGTGTCCCCCATTGCAACTTGCTCTCTGTCCTGGACAGAAAGAGAACTATGCTGTCTGCCTAAATAAAACAAAGGTTGAGTAGCAATTATGGAAACAAGCTACATTTAGTGTTGTTACTGTGTAGTTACATGTAGCCTTGTGATACCAATATATAACCTATAACCATGTCAGGATATGTGTCCTCGACATGTCCTATTTCTCCCAATGATGTCACTATATTTTGTGTGTGGAACATTTTCGCCCCTTGCACAGTGGAGAACCCAGTTATTAACCAGCCTGGTCTAATTCCCTGTCTTGGGTCAGTTACGATCACCACTTTATTTTAAGAATGTGAAATGTCAGAATAGAGAATTATTTATTTAAGCTTTTATTTCTTTCATCACATTCCCAGTGGGTCAGAGGTCTACATACACTCAATTAGTATTTGGTAGCATTAACTTGGGTCAAACTGTTACGGTGCGTGAATGAGGACCCAAAAGCGAATCAACTTAAACAGAGCTTCTTTAATTACCAAACATAGGTAGGCTCAGATGGACCGGCAGATTCCGACAGGACAGGACAAGGTTACAGCAAACATGACGGCAGTCTGGTTCAGGCATGAATGACACAAACAAACAAGAATCCGACAAGGACAGGAGCAGAAACAGAGAGAGATATAGGGACCTAATCAGAGGGAAAAAGGGAACAGGTGGGGAACGGGGTGAATGGGTAGTTAGAGGAGACAAGGGACAGCTGGGGGAAAGCGGGGGAGAAAAGGTAACCTAACACGACCAGCAGAGGGAGACAGGGTGAAGGGAAAGGACAGAGACAAGACAACATGACAGTACATGACAGTACCCCCCCACTCACCGAGCGCCTCCTGGCGCACTCGAGGAGGAAACCTGGCGGCAACGGAGGAAATCATCAATCAGCGCACGGTCCAGCACGTCCCGAGAGGGAACCCAACTCCTCTCCTCAGGACCGTACCCCTCCCAGTCAACTAGGTACTGATGACCACGGCCCCGAGGACGCATGTCCAAGATTTTACGGACCCTGTAGATAGGTGCGCCCTCGACAAGGATGGGGGGGGGGGGGGGAAGACGAGCGGGGGCGCGAAGAACGGGCTTAACACAGGAGACATGGAAGACCGGGTGGACGCGACGAAGATATCGCGGAAGAAGAAGTCGCACTGCGACAGGATTAATGACCTGAGAGATACGGAATGGACCAATGAACCGCGGGGTCAACTTGCGAGAAGCCGTCTTAAGGGGAAGGTTCTGAGTGGAGAGCCAAACTCCCTGACCGCGACAATATCTAGGGCTCTTCGTTCTACGCTTATTAGCAGCTCTCACAGTCTGCGCCCTATAACGGCAAAGTGCAGACCTGACCCTCTTCCAGGTGCGCTCGCAACGTTGGACAAAAGCCTGAGCGGAGGGGACGCTGGACTCGGCGAACTGAGATGAGAACAACGGAGGCTGGTACCCGAGGCTACTCTGAAAAGGAGATAGCCCGGTCGCAGACGAAGGAAGCGAGTTGTGGGCGTATTCTGCCCAGGGGAGCTGTTCTGACCAAGACGCAGGGTTGCGAAAAGAAAGACTGCGTAAGATGCGACCAATAGTCTGATTGGCCCGTTCTGCTTGACCGTTAGACTGGGGGTGAAAGCCGGAAGAGAGACTGACGGAAGCCCCAATCAAACGGCAAAACTCCCTCCAAAATTGAGACGTGAATTGCGGACCTCTGTCCGAAACGACGTCTGACGGAAGGCCATGAATTCTGAAAACATTCTCGATGATGATTTGTGCCGTCTCTTTAGCAGAAGGAAGCTTAGCAAGGGGAATGAAATGAGCCGCCTTAGAGAACCTATCGACAACCGTAAGAATAACAGTCTTCCCCGCTGACGAAGGCAGTCCGGTGACAAAATCTAAGGCGATGTGAGACCACGGTCGAGAGGGAATAGGAAGCGGCCTGAGACGGCCGGCAGGAGGAGAGTTACCGGACTTAGTCTGCGCGCAGACCGAACAAGCAGCCACGAAACGACGCGTGTCATGCTCCCGGGTGGGCCACCAGAAACGCTGGCGAATGGAAGCAAGCGTACCCCGAACGCCAGGGTGGCCGGCTAACTTGGCAGAGTGAGCCCACTGAAGAACGGCCAGACGAGTAGGAACGGGAACGAAAAGAAGGTTCCTAGGACAAGCGCGCGGCGACGGAGTTTGAGTGAGTGCTTGCTTTACCTGCCTCTCAATTCCCCAGACAGTCAACCCGACAACACGCCCCTCAGGGAGAATCCCCTCGGGGTCAGTGGAGGCTACTGAAGAACTGAAGAGACGAGACAAAGCATCAGGCTTGGTGTTCTTAGAGCCCGGACGATAAGAAATCACGAACTCGAAACGAGCGAAAAACAGCGCCCAACGCGCCTGACGCGCATTAAGTCGTTTGGCAGAACGGATGTACTCAAGGTTCCTATGGTCAGTCCAAACGACAAAAGGAACGGTCGCCCCCTCCAACCACTGTCGCCATTCGCCTAGGGCTAACCGGATGGCGAGCAGTTCGCGGTTACCCACATCATAGTTACGTTCCGACGGCGACAGGCGATGAGAAAAATACGCGCATGGGTGGACCTTGTCGTCAGAGAGGGAGCGCTGAGAAAGGATGGCTCCCACTCCCACCTCTGACGCGTCAACCTCGACAACGAACTGTCTAGAGACGTCAGGTGTAACAAGGATAGGAGCGGATGTAAAACGATTCTTGAGGAGATCAAAAGCTCCCTGGGCGGAAACGGACCACTTAAAGCACGTCTTGACAGAAGTAAGGGCTGTGAGAGGAGCTGCCACCTGACCGAAATTACGGATGAAACGACGATAGAAGTTCGCGAAGCCGAGAAAGCGCTGCAGCTCGACGCGTGACTTAGGGACGGGCCAATCAATGACAGCTTGGACCTTAGCGGGATCCATCTTAATGCCTTCAGCGGAAATAACAGAACCGAGAAATGTGACGGAGGAGGCATGAAAAGTGCACTTCTCAGCCTTCACAAAAAGACAATTCTCTAAAAGGCGCTGGAGGACACGTCGAACGTGCTGAACATGAATCTGGAGTGACGGTGAAAAAATCAGGATATCGTCAAGGTAAACGAAAACAAAGATGTTCAGCATGTCTCTCAGGACATCATTGACTAATGCCTGAAAGACAGCTGGAGCGTTAGCGAGGCCGAAAGGAAGAACCCGGTATTCAAAGTGCCCTAACGGAGTGTTAAACGCCGTCTTCCACTCGTCCCCCTCCCTGATGCGCACGAGATGGTAAGCGTTACGAAGGTCCAACTTAGTGAAAAACCTGGCTCCCTGCAGGATCTCGAAGGCTGAAGACATAAGAGGAAGCGGATAACGATTCTTCACTGTTATGTCATTCAGCCCTCGATAATCTATGCAGGGGCGCAGAGACCCGTCCTTCTTCTTGACAAAAAAAAACCCCGCTCCGGCGGGAGAGGAGGAGGGGACTATGGTACCGGCGTCAAGAGCTACAGACAAATAATCTTCGAGAGCCTTACGTTCGGGAGCCGACAGAGAGTATAGTCTACCCCGGGGGGGGGTGGTTCCCGGAAGGAGATCAATACTACAATCATACGACCGGTGTGGAGGAAGAGAGGTGGCCCTGGACCGACTGAACACCGTGCGCAGATCGTGATATTCCTCCGGCACCCCTGTCAAATCACCAGGCTCCTCCTGTGAAGAAGAGACAGAGGAAACAGGAGGGATAGCAGACATTAAACATTTCACATGACAAGAGACGTTCCAGGAGAGGATAGAATTACTAGACCAATTAATGGAAGGATTATGACAAACTAGCCAGGGATGGCCCAAAACAACAGGTGTAAAAGGTGAACGAAAAATTAAAAAAGAAATGGTTTCACTATGATTACCAGAAACAGTGAGGATTAAAGGTAGCGTCTCACGCTGAATCCTGGGGAGAGGACTACCATCCAGGGCGAACAAGGCCGTGGGCTCCTTTAACTGTCTGAGAGGAATGTCATGTTCCCGAGCCCAGGTCTCGTCCATAAAACAGCCCTCCGCCCCAGAGTCTATTAAGGCACTGCAGGAAGCTGACGAACCGGTCCAGCGTAGATGGACCGACAAGGTAGTGCAGGATCTTGAAGGAGAGACAGGAGTAGTAGCGCTCACCAGTAGCCCTCCGCTTACTGACGAGCTCTGGCCTTTTACTGGACATGAAGTGACAAAATGACCAGCGGAACCGCAATAGAGACAGAGGCGGTTGGTGATTCTCCGTTCCCTCTCCTTAGTCGAGATGCGGATACCTCCCAGCTGCATGGGCTCAGCACCCGAGCCGGCAGAGGAAGATGGTAGTGATGCGGAGAGGGAGGCGACGGAGAGCGCGAGCTCCTTTCCACGAGCTCGGTGACGAAGATCAACCCGTCGCTCAATGCGAATAGCGAGTTCAATCAAGGAATCCACGCTGGAAGGAACCTCCCGGGAGAGAATCTCATCATTTACCTCTGCGCGGAAACCCTCCAGAAGACGAGCGAGCAAGGCCGGCTCGTTCCAGCCACTGGAGACAGCAAGAGTGCGAAACTCAATAGAGTAGTCTGTTATGGATCGATTGCCTTGACATAGGGAAGACAGGGCCCTGGAAGCCTCCTCCCCAAAAACAGATCGATCAAAAACCCGTATCATCTCCTCCTTAAAGTCTTGATACTGGTTAGTACACTCAGCCCTTGCCTCCCAGATTGCCGTGCCCCACTCACGAGCCCGTCCAATAAGGAGAGATATGACGTAGGCGACACGAGCAGTGCTCCTGGAGTAAGTGTTGGGCTGGAGAGAAAACACAATATCACACTGGGTGAGGAACGAGCGGCATTCAGTGGGCTCCCCAGAGTAACACGGCGGGTTATTGATTCTGGGCTCCGGAGATTCGAAAGCCCTGGAAGTGGCCGGTGGATCGAGGCGGAGATGGTGAACCTGTTCTGTGAGGTTGGAGACTTGGGTGGCCAGGGTCTCAACGGCATGTCGAGCAGCAGACAATTCCTGCTTGTGTCTGCCTAGCATCGCTCCCTGGATCTCGACGGCTGAGTGGAGAGGATCCGAAGTCGCTGGGTCCATTCTTGGTCGGATTCTTCTGTTACGGTGCGTGAATGAGGACCCAAAAGCGAATCAACTTAAACAGAGCTTCTTTAATTACCAAACATAGGTAGGCTCAGATGGACCGGCAGATTCCGACAGGACAGGACAAGGTTACAGCAAACATGACGGCAGTCTGGTTCAGGCATGAATGACACAAACAAACAAGAATCCGACAAGGACAGGAGCAGAAACAGAGAGAGATATAGGGACCTAATCAGAGGGAAAAAGGGAACAGGTGGGGAACGGGGTGAATGGGTAGTTAGAGGAGACAAGGGACAGCTGGGGGAAAGCGGGGGAGAAAAGGTAACCTAACACGACCAGCAGAGGGAGACAGGGTGAAGGGAAAGGACAGAGACAAGACAACATGACAGTACATGACACAAACATTTCGGGTAGCCTTCCACAAGCTTCCCACAATAAACTGGGTGAATTTTGCCCCATTCCTCCTGACAGAGCTGGTGCAACTGAATCAGGTTTGTAGGCCTCCTTGCTCGCACACGCTTTTTCAGTTCTGCCCACAAATGTTCCATAGGATTGAGGTCAGGGCTTTGTGATGGCCACTCCAATACCTTGACTTTGTTGTCCTTAAGCCATTTTCTCTTGAGGTGTTGCTTCAATATGTCCACATATGTCCACATATCACGATGCCATCAATTTTGTGAAGTGCACCAGTCCCTCCTGCAGCAAAGCACCCCCACAACATGATGCTGCCACCCCCGTGATTCACAGTTGGGATGGTGTTCTTCGGCTTGCAAGCCTCCCCCTTTTTCCTCCAAACATAACGATGGTCATTATGGCCAAACAGTTCTATTTTTGTTTCATCAGACCAGAGGACATTTCTCCAAAAAGTACAATATTTTTCCTCATGTGCAGTTGCAAACCGTAGTCTGGTATTTTTATGGCAGTTTTTTAGCAGTGACTTCTTCCTTGCTGAGCAGCCTTTCAAGTTCTGTCGATACTGTGGATATAGATACTTTTGTACCTGTTTCCTCCACCATCTTCACAAGGTCCTTTGCTGTTGTTCTGGGATTGATTTGCACTTTTCACACCAAAGTATGTTCATCTCTACGAGAAAGAACGTGTCTCCTTCCTGAGCGGTATGACGGCTGTGTGGTCCAATGGTGTTTATACCTGCGTGTTTATACCTGGATGTCTTGCTCCCAGACAGACTAAATAACTTTTTTGCACGCTTTGAGGACAATACAGTTCCACTGACACGGCCCGCTACCAAAACATACGGACTCTCCTACACTGCAGCCGACGTGAGTAAAACATTTAAACATGTTAACCCTCACAAGGCTGCAGGCCCAGACGGCATCCCCAGCCGCGCTGGGAGGGTACTACCCTCTCCACTACTGTTCCATCGATGTGGATAGGGGGGTGGTCCCTCTGCTGTTTCCTGAAGTCCACAATCATCTCCTTAGTTTTGTTGACGTTGAGTGTGAGGTTATTTTCCTGACACCACACTCCGAGGGCCCTCACCTCCTCCCTGTAGGCCGTCTCGTCGTTGTTGGTAATCAAGCCTACCACTGTTGTGTCGTCCGCAAACTTCGTTTAGCTCAGTTACCTTAGCTTTCTTGGGAACAGGAACAATGGTGGCCCTCTTGAAGCATGTGGGAACAGCAGACTGGGATAGGGATTGATTTAATATGTCCGTAAACACACCGGCCAGCTGATCTGCGCATGCTCTGAGGGCGCGGCTGGGGATGCCGTCTGGGCCTGCAGCCTTGCAAGGGTTAACACGTTTAAATGTTTTACGCACCTCGGCTGCAGTGAAGGAGAGTCCGCATGTTTTCGTTGCAGGCCGTGTCAGTGGCACTGTATTGTCCTCAAAGCGGGCAAAAAAGTGATTTAGTCTGCCTGGGAGCAAGACATCCTGGTCCGTGACTGGGCTGGTTTTCTTCTTGTAGTCCGTGATTGACTGTAGACCCTGCCACATACCTCTTGTGTCTGAGCCGTTGAATTGAGATTCTACTTTGTCTCTATACTGACGCTTAGCTTGTTTGATAGCCTTGCGGAGGGAATAGCTGCACTGTTTGTATTCGGTCATGTTACCAGTCACCTTGCCCTGATTAAAAGCAGTGGTTCGCGCTTTCAGTTTCACGCGAATGCTGCCATCAATCCACGGTTTCTGGTTAGGGAATGTTTTAATCGTTGCTATGGGAACGACATCTTCAACGCACGTTCTAATGAACTCGCACACCGAATCTGCGTATTCGTCAATGTTGTTATCTGACGTAATTCGAAACAAATCCCAGTCCACGTGATGGAAGCAGTCTTGGAGTGTGGAATCAGCTTGGTCGGACCAGCGTTGGACAGTCTGCACTACCAACAGTCACCTGAGCTAAACAGTTCACATCACCTGCAAAACTCATTCCAAGCAACACAACTCTTGTTAGAGTTTTGCACATGTGACTCCAGTTGTGCCCACTGTCGTTTAGCAATCGAAAAAAACTGTAAGGCGCAGCAGCGCCTCTTCAACCTCAGGAGGCTGAAGAAATTTGGCTTGTCACCAAAAGCACTCACAAACTTCGAGAGCATCCTGATGGGCTGTATCACCGCCTGGTACGGCAACTGCTCCGCCCACAACCGTAAGGCTCTCCAGAGGGTAGTGAGGTCTGCACAACACGCACGCACGCACACACACACACACACACAAACACACAGGCGCACGCACACGCACACGCATCTTGTCCAGGTTGTCCACGCCGCCTTCGTTGTGGTTGTAGTCCAGGATGATGGCTTGCTACCTGTCCTCACGATCACTTTGTGCAGTGTGCTCAGGAGGACCACATTCTTGTTTCTCTTTGGGAGGTAAGAAACTAGAGTGTGGGGGGGGGGGGGGGGGGGTGAAGCAAGGAGTGCAGGGGGAGATCAGGCTTGTTCTTTCTAACTGTGCCAACCATGGTGATCTTCCTCTTCAGGAGCTGCTGGCTGAGTTCAATCAGTAGCACACATAATCTAAATGTCTCATTGTGTGTGTGTGTGTGTGTGTGTGTGTGTGTGTGTGTGTGTGTGTGTGTGTGTGTGTGTGTGTGTGTGTGTGTGTGTGTGTGTGTGTGTGTGTGTGTGGTTTTTGCGGTGTGTAAATTATTTTACAACTGCCAGGTCAAAAATGACCATAAGACAATCTTTGTAACCTGGTGTTGTACAGCTTTCATGGAAATATGAACAAAGGTAATGTTTCACTTTTTCTAATGTTGTGGTCACTCTAGGAAAAGTAATCAAATTTCAAGTTGAAAAAATATAATTTAGGGGCTTTTCTCTGCTGTTAAACATAGTGGAGGGTGAAAGGAGGGTGGTTAGTCGGGTGGATAGGTCAGCATAAAATGCAAATGTTTAGCATGTGTGTTCGAATCTCAACATGGACAATTTTAGCTTATTAGCAACTTTATAACTACTTACTACTTTTATCTACTTTGCAATTGCTTAGCATGTTAGCTAACCCTTCCCCTTACCCTAACCTTAACTCTTCAACCCAACTCCTAACCTTAACCCTAACCTTAACCCCTAACGCTAATTAGATGTTCATCAATGTTTCTTAAATGTCGAAGTTGTTGCAAATGTCAAATTTCAAAGTGTTTAAGATTAAGTTTAAGTTTAATTTTTAACGTTAGGGTTAAGTTCAGGCATTAATGCAGAAATATTAAGGTTAGGCATTAACTCCAAATGGTTAAGGTAAGGGTTAAAGTTTTGGAAAGGCTTAAAACATGAATCTCAAAAACAACTTTTTATCGCTGGATTCGAACTAGAAACCCTTGGAATCAGAGGCAGATGCTTATGCCCTAGTAAACAGAAACGTATCTGAAGGAGCAGCATCACCCCCAACATCCTCCGACATAAATGGGCAATGGATACTGACTTGTATCCTTGGTGACCATACAAAGCATAACATATCACACTAAATGGAGTATCTCTTATTTAGTTACAGAATAATGTGAAATGCTCTGAGACCAAGTTGAGTTAACGCCGACCTCGGGTAGGAAAATACCAAGTACATTTAATCCGGAAAAAATGTTGTATCCAGAGAACTATATAGATATTCACAAAATGTTGTTTCGGTTTCGACTGAAGGCTACAAAAACAGAGAGAATAGGAAACACCTACAATTGATAGTTGTTGGTACGTTTTGAATAGCACAAACTCCAAAAAACGAATGAATAGATAATAGTTGTCTAAATGTTTTCATGAAGAGGTAAAGGCAACAAAAAGAAGCTCACCTGTTGGAAGATGAAAGTGTGTCTGATTCTCAGGTAAATTACCCGACCTTTAAAAAGTGTGTCAGAAACTTGACACAGTGCATATTCTGTACCGTCTCGTGGCTACGCCCCAAGAAAACGCATTAGTATTGGAAAGTAGAGCTGCCAAACACAACTTTCTCAAATTTCACGACGATCCCTGTTGAATAATCCATGAATCACCATGCTGAAAAAAATATCTTTTATAAGCGCGTCGATTGAGCAATATATTGGAAGCGATGCCAGCTATGCGAGCCACACTCATTTCCTATATAATAGACTTGTGTGAAACATTGGAAAACTAAGATATAGCAGGCAGAAAAGGGACTAGAAATTGGTAGCTATTAATGTTTGCAACCAAATTCATATTTTGTTGACAGTAAAACAAATTAACGAGTCTTTGTTTCTTGTACTTTGTACGATATCTCTCTTCATTTAGAAGGAAACCTCACAGCTAGATGTTTGGAATGTGTGTGTGTATATGTGTGTGTGTACGCACACGTTTGTGTGGGTGTGTGTGCATGTATGTGTGTGTGCTATACATTAGCCTTAGTTATGGAAGTATAATGACTGTCGCCTGCCAGTGACATGGCTGTCACGGCGTCGGTCCTGTAGAACGAGTCCTGAATCTCCAACAGAACCGATTGGGACCCGAACAACCCTCAACCCCCACGGCTCTTTTGCCCCAACCCCCACTGCCTGTACCCCTCCTTGTTCCCCTCCAGGGAAGCTCCCCTGGATCACTCCTTCATCCCAGAACCAATGTAGCAACAACAAACAAAAAATCTTTGCGACCTGTAATGGAAACGGCATTTATAGGATACATTTTGTACCTTCTACAGGGGTGTATTTCATTATTGCAACAAAGGATAATGGAAACGTTTTTTTTCTAAATAATTATGATTTGCCAAAACATTTTGAAGGTATGCACATGATGTCATCACATAGGGTACTATGGGGTAAATAGCCCCCTCTAAGAACAATGTCTAATTGCTGACACAAAAAAAGCAACGTTTGGAAAAACATTGGTATGTGGAGGAAGATCATTTTTAGGCAAATAAACTATAAATTGAAATAAATTGCTACCGTTTACACTTTTTGAGTTATTTCATGAAATATTGAGAGCCGTTTTTCAGTTATGTGATAAGGTGCGTCTCGGTGAGAGGTGTAGGAGTCAGGCGCAGGAGAGCAGGGATTTCTGAGAAGCGTGTTTAATATAGATATATGTATACATAGTCCACCAATACAAGATTGGCCCAGATGAATATCCAAACTACGCTCTCGAAGGAACGGAAACTTGTGTCAATACACGGAGGAACAACCACAGTTCCGACACTACATACACGTACGTAAATGCGAAAACAATAAACAGCATAGAATACCGAACGCAAATACCTACAAGCTTAATTCTACAAGAATTATGGCAGGTAACAGGTGCCCTATATACACACATAAATAAAAGCAATTGAAACCAGGTGTGAAAAGGAACACAGACAAAACAACCAGAAAAGGAAAAAGGGATCGGTAGCGGCTAGTAAACCGGCGACGCCGAACGCCGAGCACCGCCCGAACAGGGAGAGGAGTTACCTTCGGTAGAAGTTACCCGATAGGAGAGATGCCAATTGAAAAGCGCTCTCTTAAAAACGTAGATCGTAGATAGCTATCTAGTTATATGACATACAATGCTGTGTAAAATAGCTAAAAGGCAACAAAAGTTAAATATCCACCTTCTGCTACCGCTTCTGTCAAGCCGTCTACCAATACAGTTTGACCCATATGTTTGATCAATCCAACATATGCCTCCCCCTGAACGCATTGCAACTGCCTGTTCAAAGCAATGCTGCAAGGCAAATGCAGCGTTTCATTTATTCTGGTGTACCAAAATGCAATGACGGTGTGATTGAAGTGTTAGCGGAGACTGTACTCACATTAAACATTGGCTAAATCAGAAATCACCTTCACATTTCTATCTCGGAATCTGTAATGCTTTAGCTTTACAGATTTAGTACAGTCCCTTTAAAAAAAAAATTTATTTGAGTACATGTAATATATCAATATTGACTGACTATAGGTTGTTATTGATTGATTCTAGGTTTGTTGTATTTTATAAGTACTCAGGTAGGATGTTTCCTCTGTAGCCATAGTGGAAGTGTCCCTTGCGGGTGTCTCAGTGTATTCTGGGACCAGGAAACGGGGGTGTGTCACTTCGCTCTGCCGGGGACTTCCCAGCCTGTGTGGAGGAAGCCTACAAAGTGCACTCTTCATGTGAGGCAATACTTCTGAATGTGAACTCCAGAGACCTTGCTAGCTACAATGTATACTCCTCTGGAGACTCTGCTGCAATTCACCCTTTACAGTAACAGGTTGAGCAAAAACTGGTTGAATCAACAGTGTTTCCACATCATTAAAAAAATAATCTATGTGATGACATTGAATCAATGTGAAAAACTGATTGCCTTTGCAGAAAATCATAAATGTAAGGGAATTTTGTCCTTTTTTCACCTAACTTTTAGCCTAAATCCAAAGGCATGGCAAAGTGTTTTTTTGATTTCATGTTGAATTCACGTTAGTTAACAAATCAAAACTTGACGTTGAACTGACATCTGTGCCCAGTGGGAAGTGATATGACCCCGCACTCACATGGTCTAGCTATTACACTGACCTATCTATCATTAGCTAAGTACTGTGCTTGGCTCGGATTGAAATAGATGCCAGTACTTATTTTGGGAGGGAGCTCTCACTAGAGGTCGCCGTCTCAAAAGGACAGTTCAGTGAATCACTTGAGACCCCCTCTGTCGCTCTCTTTGCCTTGCCAAACTCCCTGTAGCCCGGCCAACAATGACCCCGGCCTGTGTTCACTTTCATTTTTCCCAAAATCTTTTTAAATTGTATTGTCTACATCACTTCACGATGTTGATCATGGTGAATATAATGTATGACACCATTCACACCGCGGCTCCATTATGAGTTCATCAGATGGTAAAGATAGGCCTTGGTGTAATGTATTAGGTCATCATATTAGCTACACTACATGACCAAAAGTATGTGGACACCTGCTTGTCGAAAATCTCATTCCTAAATAATGTGCATTATTATGGAGTTGGTCCCCCCTTTTCTGCTATAACAGCCTCCCCTCTTTTGGGAAGACTTTGCACTAGATGCTGGAACATTGCTGCAGGCTTTCATTCAGCCACAAGATTATTAGTGAGGTCGGGCATTGATGTTGGGCGTTTAGGCCTGGCTCACAGTCACCGTTCCAATTAATCCCAAAGATGTTTGATAGGGTTGAGGTCAGTGTTCTGCGCAGGCCAGTCAAGTTCTTCCACACCGATCTCGACAAACCATTTCTGTATGGACCTGTCTTTGTGCATGAGGGCATTGCTGAAAGAGAAAATGGCCTTCCCCAAACTGTTGCCACAAAGTTGGAAGGATGGAATAGTCTAGAATGACATTGTATGCTGCAGCGTTATGATTTCCCTTCACTGGAACTAAGACCGAACCATGAAAAACAGCCCCAGACCATTATTCCTCCTCCACCAAACTTTACAGTTGCCACTATGTATTGCGGCACTTAGCATTCTCCTGGCATCCGCCAAACCCAGATTCGTCCGTCGGACTGCCAGATGGTGAAGTGTGATTCATCACACCGGAGAAGGTGTTTCTACTGCTCCAGAGTCAAATAGCATCAAGCTTTACACCACTCCAGCCGACACTTGGCATGGTGATCTTAGGCTTGTGTGTGGCTGACAAACAGTTATAGTGCTGACATTGCTTCCAGAGACAGTTTGAAACTCGGTAGTGAGTGTTGCAACAGAGGACAGACGATTTTTATGCTCTTCGCGCTTCAGCACTCACCTGTCCTGTTCTGTGAGCTTGTGTGGCCTACCACTTCGTGGCACAGTTGCTGTTGCTCCTAGACGTTTCCACTTCACAATAACAGCACTTACAGTTGAGCGGGGCAGCTCTAGCAGGGCAGAATTTTGAACAATTGAGTTGTTGGAATGGTGGCATCCTACAATGGTGCCACGTTAAAAGTCACTGAGCTCTTCAGTAAAACCATTCTACTGCCAGTGTTTGTCTATGGAGATTGCATGGATGTGTGCTCGATTTTATACACCTACCTGAAATAGCCAAATCCACTCATTTGAAGGCGTGTCCATATACTTTTGTATATACACAGTGTAGTGTATATCGATATACTACATGTATGATGTATTGCTGTTTGATAGGCTACATTGCTGTTTCAAGAAGTGGAACTTTGAGAAGTTGACATTTGGTAGACCACATTCAGGACCTGTCCGTGGTGCTGAAATGATTCAAACAAATGGCATCCAAATCAACGGTATAATCGGTATAGTCATTTTAATCTGTGCTTTACATGATTAAGTAACAATATTTCACCAACTTAACAATATTCATACATTACATAGGCTATGAGATAAATATGAGGGAAAGCCACAAGCCACGTTGTGGAAACAGCACGCTCTTCTGTGGTGTCAGAAGTCATTTAAAGTTCAAAAGAGTAAATCCAACTTCGACCTCTTCACAATATGTTATGAATTCCAATGTGTTGTTGCTAACTTCAGCTAGGGGTTAGAGTTTCTTCTTCCTCTGAGCCAAAATCATATTATAATAGTCTTGATGCCGGAAGAATGAAAATATATTTACATTTTGAAATCATAGGCTTATAGACAAGTCATATTGCCCCATCCAAAAGTCAATATTGTATCTAATCTTTTTTCCATCGGCTACTATTTTTTATAGTCAGTCATTATACCTTATGTTAAACATGCAACAAAAACATCATTATGCAACGTGGTCTCAAAGCATTTTGTATTATTCTGAGACACTGCATTTAGTATGTTATGTTTCATGTGGTATGTATTCATTTGTGGATGTCCATCATCCATTTCGTATCATATGTTACGAATTTGCAAAATGTAAAATATGTCACAAATTTGCAAAAGGTATGAAATGTTACTAATTCCAAGTTGTTGTGGCTAATGTTAGCTAGGGATGGCTAGGTGGCAAATGCTAACATTAGCTAAATGGATAACGTTTTCAATATGTTATGACTTGCAATTCGTACAATATGTTGTGAATTTGCAAAACGTACAATATGTTACAAATTTGCAAAGTGTATGATATGTTATGAATTCCAATTTGTTAGAGTTAGGTGTTAAGGTTAGGGTAAAGGTTAGGGTTAGGAGTTAGGTTAAAGGGTTAAGGTTAGGATTAGGGGAAGGGTAAACTAACAAGCTAAGTAGTTGCAAAGTAGGTAAAAAGTAGTAAGTAGATTTACTCTTACTATGTTATGTCTAGTCTATGAGCTCAGTCTGCATTATATGTAAATGTAGGCCTACCTAATGTTCACATTTGGCACGGGTTCAAACATGCGTGAGTAAAAGGCCATGGCTCGGAAAGGATACTTGTGGTAGAACTCATTCCTGTTGAACCTCGGTGGCAAGGTGGCAGAGGGCACTGTCCCGATCCGGGGACATTCAATACATGAGGTCATAAATGTTGCAACAGACCCCTGTGCTCTTCCAAACCGTTGTGGTAAATTGAGGGTGGATTTGGGTGAGTGCGTGTCGTCAGGTTGGGAGTCCCGGCCAAAGCGCAGTGGGAGGTTGGCGTGAAGGTGTAAAGGTTTGACTGGTGGCGGGGAGAGTCGGACCATGGTAGGTGCTGAGCTGACTTTTCCGCTGGTTGGTGCTACGTTGATTTTGAAATCATCCACCTCGAGACTCCGTAGTATTTCATTGTTCGTCTGAAAAGCAAAACGCAGAAAAACACATAAAATATTTCACCCCTTAAATTTTTTTGTGTGTGAATAAAATGTAGAAAGAATTAGAAAAATATATGTTTTACATGTGGCCATTAAGGCCAGATTGTGTTTTAATTCATGGTGTGCATCATTGTCAGACTGATAGCCTATCAGAACAGGATAGAGCACACAAGAAAGACACAGGCTAGCCTTTTCTGTCCATTATAAAGAATTCATTTAAATTAGTAGAACATTTAAGATGGTCATACGAAGGATCATTTAGCTATTTCATTTAGAATTTTAGGGCCCCAATAAGTATCAACCAAACATATTGTTTAAGTATTTGAGGAAACATTGAATTTGATCTTTCCACTATTAGCCCATAGAAATGCATTGAATAATAGATTCATACATGGTTAAACAGATGGTCAAAAGGGATTATGTTTTGAAGTGTCTGTCCAATATCTGAGAGATACAATACAAGAAAGATCAGATTTTAAAAAATGTATTGACCCATATTTAACCCCTTTTTTTTTTGGCACTAAATTTCAGGATACTATATGTCTCCTGGTCCGACAAACATCGCTGCAGCTGTGCCACCTTCCACTGCAGATGCGAAAGGAAGACATAGGTGGATGCATTGGATTGAAACGCAGTCCATGCAAACAGATAGCTTTAACGGACTGATTTAGAATTTTGTTATGCTAATTAGATCTCCACGGGGGGGGGGGACTCTAGGGGGTTAAGCCTACGTTTTCCTGTTTTCTCTGCTTGTATTACTTACTTTATGCTTCTTGTAAGTGCTCATTCAGCACTATGAGCTGCAATTATTTAGCTTTTTTTTTTAAATGAAGTTTACTATGAAAATAATCATTATTTAAGATGCACTATGCAGAAATCGCTCTGCCATTTCCTGGTTGCTAAAACTCTAATAGTTTGCCTAAATTCAGTTTATGTGACAAAATAAGCTAGTACAGTGTAGAGAATCATTGTAACATCTAAACCACTGTGAAATATATTTCCCATAACCAAACATGTTGTATTTTCAGCTGTTTGAAGCTGGTGTACAAAACCAAAAGTAAAAGACGTAAAAACAAAACTTAAGAAGGGAAGCATAGAAATAGTGCATATAGAACATATCCACAGCTTCTTAGACTTGCTTTCACTATAACGCACATTTCTATGTGAATTTGGTCTGGTTGCTAAAAAGTGATTGTCACTTTAAATAGCAATAATATAGGCTATCAAATAGCCATCTCTTAGTAGGCCTACTTTATTACCTAATTGACATAAAGATGTATTTCGCTACATTTTGCCTATTTTTTTCAAGATCCCTATAGCCAACACTACTACTTTAGAGGTCATTTTGGGTGTAGGTTTATGCTTACCTGAGGATGCTGTCGCTGTCTGGTGGTGTGTCTGTTGTTGTCGTCAGTCATGGACATTCTGTACACCCCAGAGTCAGAGGCCATCACCCCTTGGAACTCCACACATCCCAAAATAACCAAGGTGAATATCACCATCATCATAGTCGCAGTGGCAGGAAGCATCTTGTCTCTGTGGAACACTGAGTACAACACTTATAGCCTCTCTCCTTGACCGTCACCTGCTCTTAAAGGGTGCAGAAACACACACACACACACACACACACACACACACACAGCCTTCACCAACCACAATAATGAATGAATGTATTGCCCACCCCGGAACTTCCTTATTTGGCCCACATACAAAACATATTACATACACACAAATTCCCAGTTCGCCACAGAACCATACATGAGAGCAAATGCTCATTAAGCCCTCACACATTAGACACACATACAATTACAGAACCGGAATGAACCAGTCATTGAACAGTGTCCCATCTGACATGTGTATACACACACAATAAAATGCATGAGAATAGTATTTGTGACAGGTGAGCATTCACTTATTAATTAGTAGAGCTTCTTTGTGGTCATGGTAACAGAGAGCCTTGCACGGAACATTGGAGGAAACGTCCTCTTCTGAACTCGCCATTTCCTGTGTGTAAGGTTTGGAACCATATAATTAGGAATTAGAACGCTAACAATTGAATAGGATCTCTATTGCCTCTGAAGCTAAGCAGGGTTGGTCCTGGTTGTTATCTGGATGGGAGACCAGATGCTGCTGGAAGTGGTGTTGGAAGGCCAGTAAAAAAAAATATCCCAACGCCCCAGGGCAGTGATTGGGGACACTGCCCTATGTAGGGTGCCATCCTTCGGATGGGACGTTAAACTGATGTCCTGACTCTCCGTGGTCACTAAAGATCCCATGGCACTTATCGTAACAGTAGCGGTGTCAACCTCGGTGTTCTGGTAAAATTCCCAATCTGGCCCTCATTCCATTATGGCCACCTAATCAACCCCAGCTTCCAATTGGCTCATTTCATCCACCCTCCTCTCCCCTGTAACTATTCCCCAGGTCATTTCTGTAAATGAGAATGTGTTCTC
The DNA here is from genome assembly GCF_057628025.1 of Oncorhynchus mykiss. Lineage (NCBI taxonomy): Eukaryota > Metazoa > Chordata > Actinopteri > Salmoniformes > Salmonidae > Oncorhynchus > Oncorhynchus mykiss. The sequence goes on from NC_143039.1 coordinate 64,425,837, forward strand.
AGTTAACTGGTAAAATAAAGGTAAAATACATTAATAAAATTAATATGGTTGGAACTAGAGAAGAGTGTTGGGCATTCAGATGTCTGGATTCTGTAATCAGCACTTGATTACTATAGACTGGATCAGTAGTTTCGATGCAGTATCTTGCATACCATTACATTTGTCAGAATGCATCTGGAAGGCATTTCAAGGCAGATCGTTGGTTGTGAAAATGGTGGTAGGTAGCCTAGCAGTTAAGTAACCGAAAGGTCGCAGGTATGAATCCCCGAGCAGGCTAGGTGAAAAATCAGGCGATCTACCCTTGAGCAAGGCACTTAACCCTAATTGATCCTGTATGTCGCTCTGGATGAGATCGTCTGCCAAACGATGGAAATGTAAGATGACCTGATTGTATTGCCGTGGTTGTGTAAGGTCCTTCACATGGTGTGATACATTATTAGTCAGTGAATACCTCAGTCATCCAATCACAGAGACATTCTAAAAACCGGTGTGTTTCTTTCTTTGTTCTGTGTAAGCTGTACATGAGCATTTGTGACTTCTTATTGTTCAGTTAACTCAAGGTTATGTTTGACCCTTGGGTCACTCATGATGACAGGGGAGGAAATTTGCATCTCATTTCAGTTTTTATTTTATTTTTGGGGAAAAAAAAGTCAAACTTACTGTATATTTCAGTTATTAGTTGATAGAGACAAGAATGTGACTTGTTAATAGTCGGGAAAAGCAGGCGACAATTATCAACACTATGCTTCTAATTACTGCCTGTCTATTGCATTCTTTCCCTGTGTATTGTGGTGCTATACAGGGCTCATCTAAACATATATATATATATACCTCTGTCTCAGCATTGACTCCCTGTCCAAACAAAGGTCAAATAAAACATTCAGGTCTTTTGCCACTAATTGGTCTTTCGACCAATTATATCAGATATTTTGCCACTAATTGGTCTTTCGACCAATTATATCAGATATTTTGCCAATAATTGGCCTGCCAGCCATAGCCTACTAATATTCAGCTGTTAATGAAAATAGTATGGTGTGCAACAAGCTCTCAGTCTCACGGCAGAATTAGACGCTCATCCCTGTTTCTCAAACATCAGATTTCAAAGTTGTTCCAAACTTTGAAGTGTTTAAGGTTAAGTTTAGGCATTAACTCTGAAATATTAAGGTTAGGCATTAACTTGACATGCAACCTTCTGCATCAGAGGCAGATGCTTACGCCCATCAGCCATCCCTGTCCACAACACCTTGCCAAAACCGAAACCTACTCAAAGGTAACAGTGCTCACTGTTGCCCCTAGTGGCCGGTGACCACGTCATCTCCCGACATCCTCAGGCATGGATGAACCTGACTTGTATCACAGGTGACCTGTTTGGTGTTGTAGCCTGCATCTAGGTAACAGCTAGTGGAATGCAGTAGAATATTCCTGTGGGGAAAAAAGGTAATTGTGAGAGGGATTGAGAGGTCATCAACACTTTAATGAACTGTTCAGTGAATAACATCTTTGCCGTCATGACGTCTGTCATTCCACATTCTGATTATGTTTGAATTAATTATTTACTCACTAGGTTTGTAATTTCATGGAGGTGACACTGAATAAGAGAAATGTTAATTAGTTCATTACAATCCAAATGGAAATATTTATTTGATCCAAATGTCACAACCTGACATTGTTAACATTATTAACACCCCTCCTCTCTCTCTCTTCTTCTGTCTCTCTTCTTCTGTCTCTCTCTCTCTTCTTCTGTCTCTCTCTCTTCTTCTGTCTCTCTCTCTTATTCTCTCTCTCTTCTTCTGTCTCTCTCTTCTTCTGTCTCTCTCTCTCTATGTCTCTCTCTCTTCTTCTGTCTCTCTCTCTCTCTCTCTCTCTCTCTCTCTCTCTCTCTCTCTCTCTCTCTCTCAAATTCAAATTCAAGCTGCTTTATTGGCATGAAAAACATTGTGTCAATATTGCCAAAGCAACAATGTATACAATATACATTGTAACAAAATTATAAATGATAGCAAATAATAATATAAAATGGTAGTAAATAATAATACAAAATTAAATACAAAAATAATAACAATAAAATGGGAACAGTCTACAGTAAACATTAATAATTATAGTAATAACAATAATAGTAATAATAAGTAAGTTACTGTTTACTATGCAGATGTTATTATTCAGTGTCCCTCAGGCTATGGCAGGAAAATACATATTTGGCTGCAAGAGGAGCCATTGCTCCTTCGCCCATGAGTATTCTTAGTTTTTCCTCTGGGTTCAATTTGTAAAAATTTGGAATATATGTAGTCATTTCTGTGAATAATGAATCTCTTTGTGAGGAATATTTATCACAGTAAAGGATAAAGTGCATCTCTGTCTCTACCTCGCCTGTCATGCAGTGACCACATACACGCTCCTCTTTGGGTAGCCATGTCTTTTTATGTCTGCCGGTTTCTATCGCCAATCGGTGGTCACTCAGCCTGTACTTGGTAAGGATCTGTCTCTGCTTCGTATCGCTGACAGAGTAGAGATAATCAGCCAATTCATATTCTCTGTTTAGGGTCAGATAGCAATTTAGTCGGCTTTGGGATTTTGTTTCGTTTTTCCAGTATTGTAAATATGATTCCTTTGATTGGTTCATGATTTTGTTTATTGGAATTCTTTCTTTTGAAGCAGTGCTGGTGTCAGCTTGGTTGGTGAGGTCCAACACCATCTGACTGAGAGGGCTCGTTTCTGGGCTCAGCTCAGTTTCTGTCTCTCACTCTTCTTCTGTGTCTCTCTCTCTTCTTCTGTGTCTCTCTTTCTCTTCTTCTGTCTCTCTTTCTCTTCTTCTGACTCTCTCTCTCTCTCTTCTTCTGTCTCTCTCTCTCTCTCTCTCTCTTATTCTGTCTCTCTCTGCTTCTGTCTCAATCTCTCTGTCGCTCTCTCTTCTTCTGTCTCGATCTCTCTGTCTCTCTCTCTTCTTCTGTCTCGATCTCTCTCTCTGTCTCTCTCTCTTCTTCTGTCTCTCTCTCTTCTTCTGTCTCTCTCTCTTCTTCTCTCTCTCTCTCTCTTCTTCTGTATCTCTCTCTCTCTTCTGTCTCTCTCTTCTTCTGTCTCTCTCTCTTCTTCTGTCTCTATCTCTGTCTCTCTCTCTTCCTCTGTCTCTCGCTCTCTGTCTCTCTCTCTTCTTCTGTCTCTCTCTCTCTTCTTCTGTCTCTTCTCTTCTTCTGACTCTCTCTCTCTTCTTCTGTCTCTCTCTCTCTTCTCTTTCTCTTCTTCTGTCTCTCTCTCTCTTCTTCTGTCTCTCTCTCTCTGTCTCTCTCTCTCTTCTTCTGTCTCTCTCTCTCTGTCTCTCTCTCTTCTTCTGTCTCTCTTTCTCTTCTTCTGTCTCTCTCTCTCTCTGTCTCTCTCTCTTCTTCTGTCTCTCTCTCTTCTTCTGTGTCTCTCTCTCTTCTTCTCTCTCTCTCTCTTCTTCTGTCTCTCTTTCTCTTCTTCTGACTCTCTCTCTCTCTTCTTCTGTCTCTCTCTCTCTCTCTCTTATTCTGTCTCCCTCTCTGTCTCTCTCTCTTCTTCTGTCTCTCTCTCTCTTCTTCTGTCTCTCTCTGCTTCTGTCTCAATCTCTCTGTCGCTCTCTCTGCTTCTGTCTCGATCTCTCTGTCTCTCTCTCTTCTTCTGTCTCTCTCTGCTTCTGTCTCAATCTCTCTGTCTCTCTCTCTTCTTCTGTCTCTCTCTCTTCTTCTCTCTCTCTCTCTCTCTTCTTCTGTATCTCTCTCTCTTCTGTCTCTCTCTTCTTCTGTCTCTCTCTCTTCTTCTGTCTCTCTCTATCTCTGTCTCTCTCTCTTCTTCTGTCTCTCGCTCTCTGTCTCTCTCTCTTCTTCTGTCTCTCTCTCTCTTCTTCTGTCTCTCTTTCTCTTCTTCTGACTCTCTCTCTCTCTTCTTCTGTCTCTCTCTCTCTCTCTCTCTTATTCTGTCTCTCTCTCTCTGTCTCTCTCTCTTCTTCTGTCTCTCTCTCTCTTCTTCTGTCTCTCTCTCTTCTTCTCTCTCTCTCTTATTCTGTCTATCTCTTCTTCTGTTTCTCTCTCTCTCTTCTTCTGTCTCTCTCTTCTTCTGTTTCTCTCTCTCTCTTCTTCTGTCTCTCTCTGTCTCTCTCTCTCTCTCTCTCTCTCTCTTATTCTGTCTCTCTCTCTGTCTCTCTCTCTTCTTCTGTCTCTCTCTCTCTTCTTCTGTCTCTCTCTGCTTCTGTCTCAATCTCTGTCGCTCTCTCTGCTTCTGTCTCGATCTCTCTGTCTCTCTCTCTTCTTCTGTCTCGATCTCTCTCTCTGTCTCTCTCTCTTCTTCTCTCTCTCTCTATTTCTCTCTCTCTCTCTGTCTCTCTCTCTCTTCTTCTGTCTCTCTCTCTCTTCTTCTCTCTCTCTTCTTCTGTCTCTCTCTCTCTAATTATGTCTCTCTCTCTCTGTCTCTCTCTCTTCTTCTGTCTGTCTCTCTCTCTCTCTTCTTCTGTCTCTCTCTCTTCTTCTGTCTCTCTGTCTCTTCTTCTGACTCTCTCTCTATCTTCTTCTGTCTCTCTCTCTCTCTCTTATTCTGTCTCTCTCTCTTCTTCTGTCTCTCTTTCTCTTCTTCTGTCTCTCTCTGCTTCTGTCTCAATCTCTCTGTCGCTCTCTCTGCTTCTGTCTCGATCTCTCTGTCTCTCTCTCTTCTTCTGTCTCGATCTCTTCTTCTGTCTCTCTCTCTTATTCTCTCTCTCTTCTTCTGTCTCTCTCATCTTCTGTCTCTCTCTCTCTCTGTCTCTCTCTCTTCTTCTGTCTCTCTCTCTCTCTCTCTCTCTCTCTCTCTCTCTCTCTCTCTCTCTCTCTCTCTCTCTCTCTCTCTCTCTCTCTCAAATTCAAATTCAAGCTGCTTTATTGGCATGAAAAACATTGTGTCAATATTGCCAAAGCAACAATGTATACAATATACATTGTAACAAAATTATAAATGATAGCAAATAATAATATAAAATGGTAGTAAATAATAATACAAAATTAAATACAAAAATAATAACAATAAAATGGGAACAGTCTACAGTAAACATTAATAATTATAGTAATAACAATAATAGTAATAATAAGTAAGTTACTGTTTACTATGCAGATGTTATTATTCAGTGTCCCTCAGGCTATGGCAGGAAAATACATATTTGGCTGCAAGAGGAGCCATTGCTCCTTCGCCCATGAGTATTCTTAGTTTTTCCTCTGGGTTCAATTTGTAAAAATTTGGAATATATGTAGTCATTTCTGTGAATAATGAATCTCTTTGTGAGGAATATTTATCACAGTAAAGGAGAAAGTGCATCTCTGTCTCTACCTCGCCTGTCATGCAGTGACCACATACACGCTCCTCTTTGGGTAGCCATGTCTTTTTATGTCTGCCGGTTTCTATCGCCAATCGGTGGTCACTCAGCCTGTACTTGGTAAGGATCTGTCTCTGCTTCGTATCGCTGACAGAGTAGAGATAATCAGCCAATTCATATTCTCTGTTTAGGGTCAGATAGCAATTTAGTCGGCTTTGGGATTTTGTTTCGTTTTTCCAGTATTGTAAATATGATTCCTTTGATTGGTTCATGATTTTGTTTATTGGAATTCTTTCTTTTGAAGCAGTGCTGGTGTCAGCTTGGTTGGTGAGGTCCAACACCATCTGACTGAGAGGGCTCGTTTCTGGGCTCAGCTCAGTTTCTGTCTCTCACTCTTCTTCTGTGTCTCTCTCTCTCTTCTTCTGTGTCTCTCTTTCTCTTCTTCTGTCTCTCTTTCTCTTCTTCTGACTCTCTCTCTCTCTCTTCTTCTGTCTCTCTCTCTCTCTCTCTCTCTTATTCTGTCTCTCTCTGCTTCTGTCTCAATCTCTCTGTCGCTCTCTCTTCTTCTGTCTCGATCTCTCTGTCTCTCTCTCTTCTTCTGTCTCGATCTCTCTCTCTGTCTCTCTCTCTTCTTCTGTCTCTCTCTCTTCTTCTGTCTCTCTCTCTTCTTCTCTCTCTCTCTCTCTTCTTCTGTATCTCTCTCTCTTCTGTCTCTCTCTTCTTCTGTCTCTCTCTCTTCTTCTGTCTCTCTATCTCTGTCTCTCTCTCTTCCTCTGTCTCTCGCTCTCTGTCTCTCTCTCTTCTTCTGTCTCTCTCTCTCTTCTTCTGTCTCTTCTCTTCTTCTGACTCTCTCTCTCTTCTTCTGTCTCTCTCTCTCTTCTCTTTCTCTTCTTCTGTCTCTCTCTCTCTTCTTCTGTCTCTCTCTCTCTGTCTCTCTCTCTCTTCTTCTGTCTCTCTCTCTCTGTCTCTCTCTCTTCTTCTGTCTCTCTTTCTCTTCTTCTGTCTCTCTCTCTCTCTGTCTCTCTCTCTTCTTCTGTCTCTCTCTCTTCTTCTGTGTCTCTCTCTCTTCTTCTCTCTCTCTCTCTTCTTCTGTCTCTCTTTCTCTTCTTCTGACTCTCTCTCTCTCTTCTTCTGTCTCTCTCTCTCTCTCTCTTATTCTGTCTCCCTCTCTGTCTCTCTCTCTTCTTCTGTCTCTCTCTCTCTTCTTCTGTCTCTCTCTGCTTCTGTCTCAATCTCTCTGTCGCTCTCTCTGCTTCTGTCTCGATCTCTCTGTCTCTCTCTCTTCTTCTGTCTCTCTCTGCTTCTGTCTCAATCTCTCTGTCTCTCTCTCTTCTTCTGTCTCTCTCTCTTCTTCTCTCTCTCTCTCTCTCTTCTTCTGTATCTCTCTCTCTTCTGTCTCTCTCTTCTTCTGTCTCTCTCTCTTCTTCTGTCTCTCTCTATCTCTGTCTCTCTCTCTTCTTCTGTCTCTCGCTCTCTGTCTCTCTCTCTTCTTCTGTCTCTCTCTCTCTTCTTCTGTCTCTCTTTCTCTTCTTCTGACTCTCTCTCTCTCTTCTTCTGTCTCTCTCTCTCTCTCTCTCTTATTCTGTCTCTCTCTCTCTGTCTCTCTCTCTTCTTCTGTCTCTCTCTCTCTTCTTCTGTCTCTCTCTCTTCTTCTCTCTCTCTCTTATTCTGTCTATCTCTTCTTCTGTTTCTCTCTCTCTCTTCTTCTGTCTCTCTCTTCTTCTGTTTCTCTCTCTCTCTTCTTCTGTCTCTCTCTGTCTCTCTCTCTCTCTCTCTCTCTTATTCTGTCTCTCTCTCTGTCTCTCTCTCTTCTTCTGTCTCTCTCTCTCTTCTTCTGTCTCTCTCTGCTTCTGTCTCAATCTCTGTCGCTCTCTCTGCTTCTGTCTCGATCTCTCTGTCTCTCTCTCTTCTTCTGTCTCGATCTCTCTCTCTGTCTCTCTCTCTTCTTCTCTCTCTCTATTTCTCTCTCTCTCTCTGTCTCTCTCTCTCTTCTTCTGTCTCTCTCTCTCTTCTTCTCTCTCTCTTCTTCTGTCTCTCTCTCTCTAATTATGTCTCTCTCTCTCTGTCTCTCTCTCTTCTTCTGTCTGTCTCTCTCTCTCTCTTCTTCTGTCTCTCTCTCTTCTTCTGTCTCTCTGTCTCTTCTTCTGACTCTCTCTCTATCTTCTTCTGTCTCTCTCTCTCTCTCTTATTCTGTCTCTCTCTCTTCTTCTGTCTCTCTTTCTCTTCTTCTGTCTCTCTCTGCTTCTGTCTCAATCTCTCTGTCGCTCTCTCTGCTTCTGTCTCGATCTCTCTGTCTCTCTCTCTTCTTCTGTCTCGATCTCTTCTTCTGTCTCTCTCTCTTATTCTCTCTCTCTTCTTCTGTCTCTCTCATCTTCTGTCTCTCTCTCTCTCTGTCTCTCTCTCTTCTTCTGTCTCTCTCTCTCTCTCTCTCTCTCTCTCTCTCTCTCTCTCTCTCTCTCTCTCTCTCAAATTCAAATTCAAGCTGCTTTATTGGCATGAAAAACATTGTGTCAATATTGCCAAAGCAACAATGTATACAATATACATTGTAACAAAATTATAAATGATAGCAAATAATAATATAAAATGGTAGTAAATAATAATACAAAATTAAATACAAAAATAATAACAATAAAATGGGAACAGTCTACAGTAAACATTAATAATTATAGTAATAACAATAATAGTAATAATAAGTAAGTTACTGTTTACTATGCAGATGTTATTATTCAGTGTCCCTCAGGCTATGGCAGGAAAATACATATTTGGCTGCAAGAGGAGCCATTGCTCCTTCGCCCATGAGTATTCTTAGTTTTTCCTCTGGGTTCAATTTGTAAAAATTTGGAATATATGTAGTCATTTCTGTGAATAATGAATCTCTTTGTGAGGAATATTTATCACAGTAAAGGAGAAAGTGCATCTCTGTCTCTACCTCGCCTGTCATGCAGTGACCACATACACGCTCCTCTTTGGGTAGCCATGTCTTTTTATGTCTGCCGGTTTCTATCGCCAATCGGTGGTCACTCAGCCTGTACTTGGTAAGGATCTGTCTCTGCTTCGTATCGCTGACAGAGTAGAGATAATCAGCCAATTCATATTCTCTGTTTAGGGTCAGATAGCAATTTAGTCGGCTTTGGGATTTTGTTTCGTTTTTCCAGTATTGTAAATATGATTCCTTTGATTGGTTCATGATTTTGTTTATTGGAATTCTTTCTTTTGAAGCAGTGCTGGTGTCAGCTTGGTTGGTGAGGTCCAACACCATCTGACTGAGAGGGCTCGTTTCTGGGCTCAGCTCAGTTTCTGTCTCTCACTCTTCTTCTGTGTCTCTCTCTCTCTTCTTCTGTGTCTCTCTTTCTCTTCTTCTGTCTCTCTTTCTCTTCTTCTGACTCTCTCTCTCTCTCTTCTTCTGTCTCTCTCTCTCTCTCTCTCTCTTATTCTGTCTCTCTCTGCTTCTGTCTCAATCTCTCTGTCGCTCTCTCTTCTTCTGTCTCGATCTCTCTGTCTCTCTCTCTTCTTCTGTCTCGATCTCTCTCTCTGTCTCTCTCTCTTCTTCTGTCTCTCTCTCTTCTTCTGTCTCTCTCTCTTCTTCTCTCTCTCTCTCTCTTCTTCTGTATCTCTCTCTCTCTTCTGTCTCTCTCTTCTTCTGTCTCTCTCTCTTCTTCTGTCTCTCTATCTCTGTCTCTCTCTCTTCTTCTGTCTCTCGCTCTCTGTCTCTCTCTCTTCTTCTGTCTCTCTCTCTCTTCTTCTGTCTCTTCTCTTCTTCTGACTCTCTCTCTCTCTTCTTCTGTCTCTCTCTCTCTTCTCTCTCTCTTCTTCTGTCTCTCTCTCTCTTCTTCTGTCTCTCTCTGTCTCTCTCTCTCTTCTTCTGTCTCTCTCTCTCTGTCTCTCTCTCTTCTTCTGTCTCTCTTTCTCTTCTTCTGTCTCTCTCTCTCTCTCTGTCTCTCTCTCTTCTTCTGTGTCTCTCTCTCTTCTTCTGTGTCTCTCTCTCTTCTTCTCTCTCTCTCTCTTCTTCTGTCTCTCTTTCTCTTCTTCTGACTCTCTCTCTCTCTTCTTCTGTCTCTCTCTCTCTCTCTCTTATTCTGTCTCCCTCTCTGTCTCTCTCTCTTCTTCTGTCTCTCTCTCTCTCTTCTTCTGTCTCTCTCTGCTTCTGTCTCAATCTCTCTGTCGCTCTCTCTGCTTCTGTCTCGATCTCTCTGTCTCTCTCTCTTCTTCTGTCTCTCTCTGCTTCTGTCTCAATCTCTCTGTCTCTCTCTCTTCTTCTGTCTCTCTCTCTTCTTCTCTCTCTCTCTCTCTCGTCTTCTGTATCTCTCTCTCTTCTGTCTCTCTCTTCTTCTGTCTCTCTCTCTTCTTCTGTCTCTCTCTATCTCTGTCTCTCTCTCTTCTTCTGTCTCTCGCTCTCTGTCTCTCTCTCTTCTTCTGTCTCTCTCTCTCTTCTTCTGTCTCTCTTTCTCTTCTTCTGACTCTCTCTCTCTCTTCTTCTGTCTCTCTCTGTCTCTCTCTCTTATTCTGTCTCTCTCTCTCTGTCTCTCTCTCTTCTTCTGTCTCTCTCTCTCTTCTTCTGTCTCTCTCTCTTCTTCTCTCTCTCTCTTATTCTGTCTCTCTCTTCTTCTGTTTCTCTCTCTCTCTTCTTCTGTCTCTCTCTTCTTCTGTTTCTCTCTCTCTCTTCTTCTGTCTCTCTCTGTCTCTCTCTCTCTCTCTCTCTCTTATTCTGTCTCTCTCTCTGTCTCTCTCTCTTCTTCTGTCTCTCTCTCTCTTCTTCTGTCTCTCTCTGCTTCTGTCTCAATCTCTGTCGCTCTCTCTGCTTCTGTCTCGATCTCTCTGTCTCTCTCTCTTCTTCTGTCTCGATCTCTCTCTCTGTCTCTCTCTCTTCTTCTGTCTCTCTCTGTTTCTCTCTCTCTCTGTCTCTCTCTCTCTGTCTCTCTCTCTCTTCTTCTGTCTCTCTCTCTCTTCTTCTCTCTCTCTCTCTCTCTCTTCTTCTGTCTCTCTCTCTCTAATTATGTCTCTCTCTCTCTGTCTCTCTCTCTTCTTCTGTCTGTCTCTCTCTCTCTCTTCTTCTGTCTCTCTCTCTTCTTCTGTCTCTCTTTCTCTTCTTCTGACTCTCTCTCTATCTTCTTCTGTCTCTCTCTCTCTCTCTCTCTTATTCTGTCTCTCTCCCTTCTTCTGTCTCTCTCTCTCTTCTTCTGTCTCTCTCTGCTTCTGTCTCAATCTCTCTGTCTCTCTCTCTGCTTCTGTCTCAATCTCTCTGTCTCTCTCTCTTCTTCTGTCTCGATCTCTCTGTCTCTCTCTGTGCTTCTGTCTCGATCTCAATTCAATTCAATTCAATTCAAGGGCTTTATTGGCATGGGAAACATGTGTTAACATTGCCAAAGCAAGTGAGGTAGACAACATACAAAGTGAAAATATAAAGTGAAAAACAACAAAAATTAACAGTAAACATTACACATACAGAGGTTTCAAAACAGTAAAGACATTACAAATGTCATATTATATATATATATACAGTGTTTTAACAATGTACAAATGGTTAAAGGACACAAGATAAAATAAATAAGCATAAATATGGGTTGTATTTACAATGGTGTGTGTTCTTCACTGGTTGCCCTTTTCTCGTGGCAACAGGTCACAAATCTTGCTGCTGTGATGGCACACTGTGGAATTTCACCCAGTAGATATGGGAGTTTTTCAAATTTGGATTTGTTTTCGAATTCTTTGTGGATCTGTGTAATCTGAGGGAAATATGTCTCTCTAATATGGTCATACATTGGGCAGGAGGTTAGGAAGTGCAGCTCAGTTTCCACCTCATTTTGTGGGCAGTGAGCACATAGCCTGTCTTCTCTTGAGAGCCATGTCTGCCTACGGCGGCCTTTCTCAATAGCAAGGCTATGCTCACTGAGTCTGTACATAGTCAAAGCTTTCCTTAATTTTGGGTCAGTCACAGTGGTCAGGTATTCTGCCGCTGTGTACTCTCTGTTTAGGGCCAAATAGCATTCTAGTTTGCTCTGTTTTTTTGTTAATTCTTTCCAATGTGTCAAGTAATTATCTTTTTGTTTTCTCATGATTTGGTTGGGTCTAATTGTGCTGTTGTCCTGGGGCTCTGTAGGGTGTGTTTGTGTTTGTGAACAGAGCCCCAGGACCAGCTTGCTTAGGGGACTCTTCTCCAGGTTCATCTCTCTGTAGGTGATGGCTTTGTTATGGAAGGTTTGTGAATCACTTCCTTTTAGGTGGTTGTAGAATTTAACGGCTCTTTTCTGGATTTTGATAATTAGTGGGTATCGGCCTAATTCTGCTCTGCATGCATTATTTGGTGTTCTACGTTGTACACGGAGGATATTTTTGCAGAATTCTGCGTGCAGAGTCTCAATTTGGTGTTTGTCCCATTTTGTGAAGTCTTGGTTGGTGAGCGGACCCCAGACCTCACAACCATAAAGGGCAATGGGCTCTATGACTGATTCAAGTATTTTTAGCCAAATCCTAATTGGTATGTTGAAATTTATGTTTCTTTTGATGGCATAGAATGCCCTTCTTGCCTTGTCTCTCAGATCGTTCACAGCTTTGTGGAAGTTACCTGTGGCGCTGATGTTTAGGCCAAGGTATGTATAGTTTTTTGTGTGCTCTAGGGCAACAGTGTCTAGATTGAATTTGTATTTGTGGTCCTGGTGACTGGACCTTTTTTGGAACACCATTATTTTGGTCTTACTGAGATTTACTGTCAGGGCCCAGGTCTGACAGAATCTGTGCATAAGATCTAGGTGCTGCTGTAGGCCCTCCTTGGTTGGTGACAGAAGCACCAGATCATCGGCAAACAGCAGACATTTGACTTCGGATTCTAGCAGGGGGAGGCCGGGTGCTGCAGACTTTTCTAGTGCCCGCGCCAATTCGTTGATATATATGTTGAAGAGGGTGGGGCTTAAACTGCATCCCTGTCTAACCCCACGACCCTGTGTGAAGAAATGTGTGTGTTTTTTGCCAATTTTAACCGCACACTTGTTGTTTGTGTACATGGATTTTATAATGTCGTATGTTTTACCCCCAACACCACTTTCCATCAGTTTGTATAGCAGACCCTCATGCCAGATTGAGTCGAAGGCTTTTTTGAAATCAACAAAGCATGAGAAGACTTTGCCTTTGTTTTGGTTTGTTTGGTTGTCAATTAGGGTGTGCAGGGTGAATACATGGTCTGTTGTACGGTAATTTGGTAAAAAGCCAATTTGACATTTGCTCAGTACATTGTTTTCATTGAGGAAATGTACGAGTCTGCTGTTAATAATAATGCAGAGGATTTTCCCAAGGTTACTGTTGACACATATTCCACGGTAGTTATTGGGGTCAAATTTGTCTCCACTTTTGTGGATTGGGGTGATCAGTCCTTGGTTCCAAATATTGGGGAAGATGCCAGAGCTAAGTATGATGTTAAAGAGTTTTAGTATAGCCAATTGGAATTTGTTGTCTGTATATTTGATCATTTCATTGAGGATACCATCAACACCACAGGCCTTTTTGGGTTGGAGGGTTTTTATTTTGTCCTGTAACTCATTCAATGTAATTGGATAATCCAGTGGGTTCTGGTAGTCTTTAATAGATGATTCTAAGATCTGTATTTGATCATGTATATGTTTTTGCACTTTATTCTTTGTTATAGAGCCAAAAAGATTGGAGAAGTGGTTTACCCATACATCTCCATTTTGGATAGATAATTCTTCTTGTTGTTGTTTGTTTAGTGTTTTCCAATTTTCCCAGAAGTGGTTAGAGTCTATGGATTCTTCAATTGCATTGAGCTGATTTCTGACATGCTGTTCCTTCTTTTTCCGTAGTGTATTTCTGTATTGTTTTAGTGATTCACCATAGTGAAGGCGTAGACTCAGGTTTTCCGGGTCTCTATGTTTTTGGTTGGACAGGTTTCTCAATTTCTTTCTTAGATTTTTGCATTCTTCATCAAACCATTTGTCATTATTGTTAATTTTCTTTGGTTTTCTATTTGAGATTTTTAGATTTGATAGGGAAGCTGAGAGGTCAAATATACTGTTAAGATTTTCTACTGCCAAGTTTACACCTTCACTATTACAGCGGAACGTTTTACCCAGGAAATTGTTTAAAAGGGATTGAATTTGTTGTTGCCTAATTGTTTTTTGGTAGGTTTCCAAACTGCATTCCTTCCATCTATAGCATTTCTTAATGTTACTCAGTTCCTTTGGCTTTGATGCCTCATGATTGATTATTGCTCTGTTTAAGTAGACTGTGATTTTGCTGTGGTCTGATAGGGGTGTCAGTGGGCTGACTGTGAACGCTCTGAGAGACTCTGGGTTGAGGTCGGTGATAAAGTAGTCTACAGTACTACTGCCAAGAGATGAGCTATAGGTGTACCTACCATAGGAGTCCCCTCGAAGCCTACCGTTGACTATGTACATACCCAGCGTGCGACAGAGCTGCAGGAGTTGTGACCCGTTTTTGTTGGTTATGTTGTCATAGTTGTGCCTAGGGGGGCATATGTGGGAGGGAATGCTGTCACCTCCAGGCAGGTGTTTGTCCCCCTGTGTGCTTAGGGTGTCAGGTTCTTGTCCGGTTCTGGCATTTAGGTCGCCACAGACTAGTACATGTCCCTGGGCCTGGAAATGATTGATTTCCCCCTCCAGGATGGAGAAGCTGTCTTCATTAAAATATGGGGATTCTAGTGGGGGGATATAGGTAGCACACAGGAGGACATTTTTCTCTGTTAGGATAATTTCCTTTTGAATTTCTAGCCAAATGTAAAATGTTCCTGTTTTGATTAATTTAATGGAGTGAGTTAGGTCTGCTCTATACCAAATTAGCATACCCCCTGAGTCCCTTCCCTGTTTCACACCTGGTAGTTTGGTGGATGGGACTACCAGCTCTCTGTAACCTAGAGGGCAACCAGTGGGTCCGTCTCCTCTATACCAGGTTTCTTGCAGGATGACAATGTCTGTATTACCGATTTCTTTGGTGAAGTCCGGGTTTCTGCTCTTTAGGCCAAAGGCAGATGACCTCAGGCCTTGGATATTCCATGATAATATAGTGAAGGCTTTTTGTTCCATAGAGTGTCCAATGTTGTTGGTCGGGGTTTGGCCTCAGGCCAGTAAGTGTGAGCAGAGCCTGCTGAGCATCTGGTACATGCCATTGGCTTCGGCGAGTGTGAGAGTGGGGGTTGGGACTGTTTGCCCGCTCACTACCTGGGCGTATGTGTGGCTTCCATGTTGAGGCCCTCTTTGCGGGGGTGGGGTGCATGGGGTGGGCAGGAGTGGCATAGGTCTGACCTGGGTGGGCCTAAATGGGGTGTGGGCATGGTTGACGTGGGGGGGTGTTGATTGGTTGGGGTGGGGGTGTGGATGTGTCTGGGTGTACTGTGGTCTGGATGTAATTCCTCTTGGCGTGGGTCCTCTATGTGTAGGTCCAGGGGGGGGTCCTGCAGATCTGGGAGGGTGTCTCGCTGGTCTGGATGGGGTGTCTATTGATCTGTTGCTCCTGTGTGAAGTGTTGGGGATACGTTTGAGAGCGATGTCCTTTAGAGTTCGGGCAAAGGTGGGCACTGCTGCCTTGTAGAGGTGGACCTGGTCATAGAGGCTGTTCAAGTCCAGGGTGGAGTGGTGGGCCAGGAAAACGTTTGGTTTTGAGGCACAGTCACGGGAAATACTTGCATTTACCCGCTGTATTGTGGCAGGGTGGAAGTCTTTTCGTGGTAGATCTCTCTGTCTCTCTCTCTTCTTCTGTCTCGATCTCTTTGTCTCTGTCTCTTCTTCTGACTCTCTCTCTATCTTCTTCTGTCTCTCTCTCTCTCTCTTATTCTGTCTCTCTCTCTTCTTCTGTCTCTCTTTCTCTTCTTCTGTCTCTCTCTGCTTCTGTCTCAATCTCTCTGTCGCTCTCGCTGCTTCTGTCTCGATCTCTCTGTCTCTCTCTCTTCTTCTGTCTCGATCTCTCTCTCTGTCTCTCTCTTCTTCTGTCTCTCTCTCTTCTTCTGTCTCTCTCTCTTCTTCTCTCTCTCTCTCTCTTCTTCTGTATCTCTCTCTCTTCTGTCTCCCTCTTCTTCTGTCTCTCTCTCTTCTTCTGTCTCTCTCTGTCTCTCTCTTATTCTGTCTCTCTATCTCTGTCTCTCTCTCTTCTTCTGTCTCTCGCTCTCTGTCTCTCTCTCTTCTTCTGTCTCTCTCTCTCTTCTTCTGTCTCTCTTTCTCTTCTTCTGACTCTCTCTCTCTCTTCTTCTCTCTCTCTCTCTCTCTTATTCTGTCTCTCTCTCTCTGTCTCTCTCTCTTCTTCTGTCTCTCTCTCTCTTCTGTCTCTCTCTCTTCTTCTCTCTCTCTCTCTTATTCTGTCTCTCTCTTCTTCTGTTTCTCTCTCTCTCTTCTTCTGTCTCTCTCTCTCTCTCTTCTTCTGTCTCTCTCTCTTCTTCTGTCTCTCTTTCTCTTCTTCTGTCTCTCTTTCTCTTCTTCTGACTCTCTCTCTCTCTTCTTCTGTCTCTCTCTCTCGCTCTCTTATTCTCTCTCTCTCTCTGTCTCTCTCTCTTCTTCTATCTCTCTCTCTCTTCTTCTGTCTCTCTCTGCTTCTGTCTCAATCTCTCTGTCTCTCTCTCTGCTTCTGTCTCAATCTCTCTGTCTCTCTCTCTTCTTCTGTCTCGATCTCTCTGTCTCTCTCTCTTCTTCTGTCTCGATCTCTCTGTCTCTCTCTGTGCTTCTGTCTCGATCTCTCTCTCTTCTTCTTCTGTCTCGATCTATCTGTCTCTCTTTCTGCTTCTGTCTCAATCTCTCTGTCTCTCTCTCTTCTTCTGTCTCGATCTCTCTGTCTCTCTCTGTGCTTCTGTCTCGATCTCTCTCTCTTCTTCTTCCGTCTCGATCTATCTGTCTCTCTTTCTGCTTCTATCTCGATCTCTCTGTCTCTCTCTGCTTCTGTCTCGATCTCTCTGTCTCTCTCTCTGCTTCTGTCTCAGTCTCTCTGTCTCTCTCTTTGTCTCTCTCTCTCTCTGTGTCACTCTCTCTTCTCTCTCTCTCTCTTATCTCTCGCTCTCTTTCTCTGTTGCTCTCTCTTCCTCTCTCTTCTCTCTCTCCCCCTCTCTCTAGCTGACCCCAGTTCTTACACACAGACATGGGTCACGATTTACATGTCTCTTTAAGTTAAGTTACACATTTCCATCCTTCGCTGTCGTCTCTCTACAGTAACGAGGACAGGGCCTCTTCTTCACTCATCTCTTTCTTCTCCCTTTATTATTAGCAGAAGACGGTGAGAATCGGAGAGAGAGAAGGAGATTGAGAAAGGCCGAGTCAGAGAAAGGGAGTATATGAGAAACACAGACATAAAGAAGAAATTAGATAGCAAGAGGAGACAAACGAAGAAGAAAGATAGTGAGAGAGAAAGATAGGAGAGAAAGAAGGAGTGAAAGGGATTAGATGGATAGACCGCGGGAACATGTCGTTCTGTCTGTCTGGTACATGTCCAACGTCATTCCCAGAATTCCGTCAGTGCACAGGGACACTGATGAATGGGAATGTGGTTTAATCCCCCAGGGAGTAGATTTATGGTTTTATCATATCCTCCTCCTCTCTCACTGAGACATGTGGCTGGGTCATTATGATGGTGGACAGTTTGAGAACATGACACACACACACACACACACATACACACACATATACACACACATACTGTTCACCCTCAGATTATGATCTTTAAAATCCCTGTATGCAGCACCCCCCCCCCCCCCCCCCCTCCTCGTCGTAACTTCTGATTTATACATATCATCCGATCTCTATGCTCTGTGATCCCGCTCAGGTCACTGACTCCCAGTCAGCAGATTCACCACATCTAAAAGCCAATTAGATTTCTGTGGCCTTGATACTCTGACTCAACTCAATGGTTCATAAACGAGTAGATATGTTTCCATGGTTGCTGGGTTCATGAGCAGTGGAAGAAGTATAACTGTGTGGTATGTACTGCTTGGACAGTTCAAAATCAAGACGTTCTGATGTTGAATATTGATGTTCATTTGGGTGAGGAGAAGACTGAAGGACTCAGGGGTTCAGGTTTGATTTCAGTCAAAGAGTTCAAGCTTATATCAACTGTTGGAGCTATGGGAAGACATGATGAAAAGTGGTGTAAGTGATCTCTTCTTTTCAGGGATAAATTCTTCTATGTGATCTCTTCTTTTCAGGGATATATTATTCTATGTGATCTCTTCTTTTCAGGGATATATTCTTCTATGTGATCTCTTCTTTTCAGGGATATATTCTTCTATGTGATCTCTTCTTTTCAGGGATATATTCTTCTATGTGATCTCTTCTTTTCAGGGATATATTCTTCTATGTGATCTCTTCTTTTCAGGGATATATTCTTGTAAGTGATATCTTCTTTTCAGAGTTATATTCTTGTAAGTGATGTCTTCTTGTCAGTGATATATTCTTCTAAGTGATGTCTTCTTGTCAGTGATATATTCTTCTAAGTGATGTCTTCTTGTCAGTGATATATTCTTCACTTGTTCTCTTAAGTTTTTGAGTTTTGAGTGGTAGGGTGGGGATGCTGTGCAAATGTTTTTCTGGCCAGCAGATGGCATACTTCAACACATCAATGAGTTTTAAATATTCCGCTCCCAGGCAACCCAGTTGATGAGAAGTTGATGATACAATAATAGAAAATTCCCACATTTTTTAAAACAATAACGAAATGTGTTGACATTGACTTTCTGAGTATTTGTAATTCCTAGACGATTTAATTTTGTTTTGGGCACAGAATAAAGGGCAAATACTGACATGATGTGAGGAAAGGGTCTCATTTCAAAGACGTAGCAGCCACACGATGGTGCTCAAACACATCTCTTAGCTCTCACCATGTTTTTACTTCTGAGCATGAGGGAGGAGCCTCTATAAAAAACTTGATTAACATGAGGGAGTGGTTATGACGCTGGAGGAAGGACCTTGGTCATGTGGGTGTTGTGTAGTAGGCCATTGGCTTGAAGGTATTGTCGAATCAGAAGCTTTCCTCGGGCCAGCTCCCTTCAGCAAATGGCTGCAGAGCAGGAGAGTTAATTGGGGAACAGGGAGAACAGGAAATTGAGAAAATTAGGCATGATGAGAGAATGTAGGGATGGGGGGGAGGATATTTTTAACTGTATGTTCAAACAAATGAGCCCTGATGAGAGGATTGAGGGATGGGGGGGGAGGATATTTTTTTATGTGTATGTTCAAACAAATGAGCCCTGATGAGAGGATTGAGGGATGGGGGGGAGGATTTTTTAACTGTGTATGTTCAAACAAATGAGCCCTGATGAGAGGATTGAGGGATGGGGGGGAGGATTTTTTAACTGTGTATGTTCAAACAAATGAGCCCTGATGAGAGGATTGAGGGATGGGGGGGAGGATTTTTTAACTGTGTATGTTCAAACAAATGAGCCCTGATGAGAGGATTGAGGGATGGGGGGGAGGATTTTTTAACTGTGTATGTTCAAACAAATGAGCCCTGATGAGAGGATTGAGGGATGGGGGGGAGGATTTTTTAACTGTGTATGTTCAAACAAATGAGCCCTGATGAGAGGATTGAGGGATGGGGGGGGAGGATATTTTTTTACAAACTGATGTGTCCACTACAACATTTTCATTTTGTCCACAGATACATTATGTAACATGGGGCGTTCAAGTGGGCATAGATACACATCTGGCAGGAGACAGCTTTGGACACTGGGCTAAACGGGTAAAACAAGCAGAAATGTAGTGAAACAGAGTGGTATAGCCAGCACCAAAGAAAGGGGGAGAAATATACACAACAGACGACAGGAAGTGAAGAAAGAAAGAAAGAAATCGTAAGAGAAACAGAAGGCAGAGAAAGAGAGAAAACGAGAGGGTGAGAAACAGACTTTTCCCCCACACTCTCTATTGACCCCTGACCCTGCTCTCAGTTGGACAGCCAGTGTGGCTGCTGGTCAGAGGGGGCAACGGTCACGCTGAGGGGAGGGAGTGAGCGGGTGAGGTTAGGAGTATACGACCCCTCACCCACTACTCTGAGACTAAACTACTCTGAGACTAAACGAGAGAAAGATTGTTTGAAGGAGATGGTATGCCTTATCCTAAGCAGAAGTCCAATCATATACAACGGGTGGAATTCCTATTTTTAGAGCCTATACTCCAAGTCGATACTCACAAAATAATAAGGAATTCCCCTTGACCATGCTCACTAATTCGGGAAAACAAACATTATTTCCTATTGACCCCCATTGTAAAAGAGCCAACTTCGTCGCCGAATTGTTTGTTATACAGAAATAACAAAACATGCTGAAAAGCTGCTGTGTTGTTCAATGTACATGTAACAAGGTCAAAAGTCCCAACCTATGGTTCACAATGCTCCCACATAGGGAAATAGAGCCTGTGAGAAGAGCCCTGTGGCTACAGGCTATTTGGGGACCCGGTGTCCAAGTAGGATACGCAGAGCTATGTGTGTGGAAAACATTTCATCACAGGTAAGACATTTAACTTTCTTAGTACAGTCCGTTTGTATCTCCACTCACTACTTGTAGCTGTATAGTCTGTTTGTTTTTGTTGTTGGTCTTGGCTATCTTAATCTTTATGTCGGTAGCTAGCTAGCTCACGTGGCTGCTAGCGCCATCATGAATAGGGTCATGAAGGAAGCCCTACAATATTACATTTTTCTAAATAGTGAGAAAGTTTGGGACAAGGCAACTTTCAAAAATAATCTTTTAAATGTAGTTTTGTAATTGACTAAAACAAGCAAACATTGGCCATATACACCTCCCCCCACCGTTTAAACACACTCTACACAGTCAAAGAACCAAATAAAATCAGCTCAAACTAGAGTTTGTCTTGTCAGACTTTTCAGAAAGAAGAAATACAAGAACATTTGATTTCAAAACTCCATATTTAAGAACTATTTGCTAATCATATTTCCTTTATCACAAACACATTCTTTCTGTTTGGAGCTCATATTTGCATGTCTGTGTCAGAGATTTGCTGCTCTCGCACTGAGAAGGAGAAGCTTGGGAAATGTCCTTTTCACCCAAATATAATTATAAAGGTGCATTCAGAACCAGTCAACACAAAATACATCAAAGACACTTGTTTATTTCAGACCTGTGTAAATATCTGTACACATGAAAGCCTCCGTGTCAAAATGAACCACAACATTATGTTTGTATACAAAATCTACACACACATTCCACAACACAGCAGTGTTTCCACATTTTGAAGTTAGGTTCATCTCATGAAACTGATTAACTAAATAATCTCACCAAAGTCTCTCTCTCTTTCTCTCTCTCCTTGTCTGTTTTAAATATATCTCTCTTTCTCTCTCTCTCTCACTCTCTCTCTCTCTTGCTCTCTCTTCTCCCCCTCTCTGTTCAGAGCAGGAAGTGAGTCAACAGGGTCAGGAGTAGGGGTCAACCTCAGAGGTCAAACCTGCCAGTCAAACTAGTCCATGTTTGAATTGAGGATTATGTTACCAGGAACCATTATTGCAAAACGACCAAAGTCATCTGCTTCTTTTGTTTGTAAAATGGTAGATAGACATTTTGGTTGAAAATAAATCAACCACACATGAAATTGTAATGGTTTGGCATCACAGATATGTACGTGTCAATGTGTGTAACAGACTGACAGAGTGGTCCAGTTAAATATTATATTTCCTAGGGTACGGTTCAATCTATTCTCATCATAGCTTAACACACGCACAAACGCATGCACACATGCGTGCGCGCACACAAACACATACACCGTGTCAGGCAGGCTGGCCAGTTGGGGATATAAAGGCCAGTGTGGGGTTTCAATCTACTGCAGGCTAGCACAGAACACTGATGATGTCATCAGCACACAGCTGTCAGAATCCCTCTCCACCCTGTGAGGTTCCATCTCAGTGAGGAAGAGTGTGAGTGTGTGAAGTTATGCAGACAACTGATTGAACTGTACATTTAGTATTAGGATATTTAGCTGGAGAATTATCTCAGTCACACACACACACACACACACACACACACACACACACACGCATACACACACACACACACACACACACACGCATACACACACACACACACACACACGCATACACACACACACACACACACACACACACACACACACACACACACACACACACACACACACACACACACACACACACACACACACACACACACACACACATACACACACAGAGCGAGGTAGTGTTTGCTGTCAGAACCTCCAGGAGTGGACTGGCCTGATCAAAGCTCCAGTCTGGATCAGATTCCTCTGCGTGAGAGGCTAGAGGGCAGGGAACATGGACACACACAGCTACTGGGAAACGCAGTCAGAAAGAGTGGGAATACTGGGGATGCTTTCAAGGCATGGTCATCAGTGTGTGTTACACACAGAGGCTCCATTACTTCCCACACACACACACAGAAAACACACACACACAATACCACACATGAATACACACACACAGACACAATACCACACAGAAATACACACACACACACACACACAAACACACACAATACCACACAGAATATACAGTAGATGTGTCCACTTCAAATGTAAGAAATACGAGTTTAGTGGATTATTTGTAAGTCCTCTGTAGTCTTTCTCTCCCTCTTGATTGATATAATGGGTGTATTTCTCTGTACTGTTCGGATCTCCATCATTCTGTGGTTTGTGTAAATAAAGTCTGAGCAGATGCCAGCTCCCTCCTCCCACACACACACACTGGGTTGGCATGAGGTACAGAGCTGTGGACTGGCACTGGTTGGATGGGGTTTTATGCTGGTCTGTGTATAGGAGAAAGAACACATGCCATAACAAGATTAAATCAAACGAGAGAGAGATGGGTGGATTGGGAAAGAGGAGAGCGGGCGATGGTGGGTCACTCAAGGTTAGTACTACAGTACATACATGAGGATGTCTCTGTCTCTCTCTCTTTCTCTTGGGAGGAAGATGTTTCTATAGTGAGATCATCTGTCTAGCCTCCCGGAGCCTTCAGCAGCAATACCACCTAAACGACTCACATATCATCACAACACACAGCTAAACCGACAACAGAGAGATCATGCGAAAAGTGCCACTTGGAAAAAGAACCGCAACTCAAACAAGCCACTCTGCAAAATAACATATTGAGAGAGAGAGAGAGAGACTCACCCCTAGCCAGGGCCATCTGCTCCTGGGGAGAGTGTGTGGGCGAGACAGGGGCTCCAGACATACAGGCCCTCCAGTCTATATTATAGAGTATGAGAGAAAAAGTAAGGAAAGGCGAGTCGATCAGCTTGTGGTGAGCCTTACAGCAGCACAGCACAGTGTGTAGTCATCCACAGGCAGCTTTACACCAATCCAGTCTCCCTGTAAGCCAGTACAGGCCACACTACACCAATCCAGTCTCCCTGTAAGCCAGTACAGGCCACACTACACCAATCCAGTCTCTCTGTAAGCCAGTACAGGCCACAGTACACCAATCCAGTCTCTCTGTAAGCCAGTACAGGCCACAGTACACCAATCCAGTCTCCCTGTAAGCACAATACAGGCCATAGTACACCAATCGAGTCTCCCTGTAAGCCAGTACAGGCCACACTACACCAATCCAGTCTCCCTGTAAACCAATACAGGCCACACTACACAATCCAGTCTCTCTGTAAGCCAGTACAGGCCACAGTACACCAATCGAGTCTCCCTGTAAGCCAGTACAGGCCACACTACACCAATCCAGTCTCCCTGTAAGCCAGTACAGGCCACACTACACCAATCCAGTCTCCTTGTAAGCCAGTACAGGCCAGACTACACCAATCCAGTCTCCCTGTAAGCCAGTACAGGCCACAGTATACCAATACAGTCTCCCTGTAAGCCAGTACAGGCCACAGTATACCAATACAGTCTCCCTGTAAGCCAGTACAGGCCACAGTACAAGCTGGTCTTATTGGGAACATAAACATGTGTATCAATTATGACCAACACTGGTCCAGGATGAGCTCTGTAGGGGAGAGAAGAGAGATGGAGAGGCAATTACTCAATTCAGTTCAACAAACATACACTTACTGCACACACACACACATGGTCAATTATCACATCGTGGAAATCTACATTGGTAGTGAAACGAAAAAAAAGATGGAAATGAGGGAGAGAGATGGAGGGACAGAAAGAGAGTGTGCATACGGTATGTGTTGGTGGGTGTGAGATGTGGTGTGCAGAGCTCTTGACACAATGAATCTGTGTCTGAGAGACTCAGGCTCTGGCATAGCAGACAACGTTAGCTGGCATGGCAGACAGCGTTAACTGGCATGGCAGACAGCGTTAACTGGCATGGCAGACAGCATATCAGGTACGTATCACAGCATTCAATTCCCAAAGGGGAATATTGTATACATGCCGCACACACACACAAACTATATACGTGCACACTCACGACACTAGCAAATCTCTCTCTCGCTCGCTTAAACATGAGCATAATACCCTTACCATTGAACCTAGAGACTTTCTATCTGTCCATCTGAATGAATGAATGAATGAAGAAATTGGACCACACACTCTTCTCATGTTTCTTAAATTATCCTCTCACACAATGACTGTATATACTAGACATGTCATCTGTGCATGCATCTTGTTAGTGTCTCAGGAAGTCTAGCACTCAACACCACAAAGCATTTCTTTCTTTCACATCTGATGTCTTGTACTCATACTGACTATACCTCACACGCCTGAATACCTCACACGCCTGAATACCTCACACGCCTGAATACCACACACGCCTGAATACCACACACGCCTGAATACCTCACACGCCTGAATACCTCACACGCCTGAATACCACACACGCCTGAATACCACACACGCCTGAATACCACACAAACCTGAATACCTCACACACCTGAATATACACATTCCTGATTACCTCACACGCCTGAATACCACACACACCAGGATACCACACACGCCTGAATACCACACAAACCTGAATACCTCACACGCCTGAATACACACATTCCTGATTACCTCACACGCCTGAATACCACACACACCAGGATACCTCACACACCTGAATAACACACACACCTGAATACCTCACACACCAGGATACCACACAAACCTGAATACCTCACACGCCTGAATACACACATTCCTGATTACCTCACACGCCTGAATACCACACACACCAGGATACCTCACACACCTGAATAACACACACACCTGAATACCCTCACACACCAGGATACCACACAAACCTGAATACCTCACACGCCTGAATACACACATTCCTGATTACCACACACGCCTGAATACCACACACGCCTGAATACCACACAAACCTGAATACCTCACACGCCTGAATACACACATTCCTGATTACCTCACACGCCTGAATACCACACACACCAGGATACCTCACACACCTGAATAACACACACACCTGAATACCACACACGCCTGAATACCACACACGCCTGAATACCACACACGCCTGAATACCACACACGCCAGGATACCTCACACGCCTGAATAACACACACGCCTGAATACCACACACGCCTGAATACCACACACGCCTGAATACCACACACCTGAATACCACACACGCCTGAATACTTCAAACGCCTGAATACTTCACACGCCTGAATACCACACACGCCTGAATACCTCACACACCTGAATAACTCACACAACTGAATACCACACACACCTGAATACCTAACAAACCTGAATACCTCATACTCCTAAATACCTCACACGCCTGAATACCTCACACGCCTGAATACCTCACATGCCTGAGTAACTCACACAACTGAATACCACACACACCTGAATACCTAACAAACCTGAATACCTCATACTCCTAAATACCTCACACAACTGAATACCTCCTCTCTTCACTTGTGTTTGTTTAGTTGTAGCACTTGAGTAAATGCCCGACTACCTAACCTGTGCTGCAGTGTGTATGTGTGCATGTGTGTATGTGTGCGTGTGTGCGTGTGTGCGTGTGTATGTGTGCGTGTGTGCGCTCGTATATGTTCACAATAAAAACACGGACAGAGACACATCAGGGCCTACGAGACCACCCGTCAACTCTCACACGCATCAATGGTGAGAAGTTATTTGTATCTGTAAGCGAATCGAGGGTGATGTGGCTTTGTCGTAAAACACCAATGAGAAAGAGTGGAAATACCCCTGTGATGATTGACAGAGAGAAGGGAGAAGTTGTCCTTAACCATTGACACAAGAGACAATATTATTTTATCCGTCCAGTGGTTATGGTTAGGATAGTGGTTAGGGTAATCTGATTCTAGATATGTAGTTGGGGGACCTTGTGATTACAGACAGTTGTCAGGCCCGTCAGATTAATGATTAATGACGTAGGATTTCAGTGAGGCGATTCACGACCCACACTGCCTGACAGCAGGACCGTGAAGTAATGTCTGTAAGTGCATCAACCTTCTGTTTCAGGTCTCTGTGGTAGTTTTTCCAAAATAAAGGGGACATGTCTCTACATGAGGGAGAAATAGAGAGAGGGAATTCCAAAGAGGGGGAGAGAGAGAGCAAACTTCCCCTCTCTCTATCTCTCTCTCTCTCTCTGTGTAGAGTGTTAGAGACCAGCAGCAAGCAGAATAAGGGGTAATATGGACAGCTGCCTGCATGTCATTTATTGTGCGATTGAAGAAAGCTAACTCACACACACACAGTGGATGGTCACCACAGTGACTGTGTCAGAGTCTGTCTAGCTGCAGCTCTACCAAACAGAGCTATTATAGATGTTCTTCATCAGTCTAAATGTCTTCCTTTACCTGTAGTTCTCTCTGATGTTTTATTTATTTATGGTCATTCAGAAGGACCTTCCATCCAAAGCAATGTGGGACATGAACCAACAACTTTTGTTGTTATCAGTACCTCAGTACATCTAACAGTGTCATGTTAACTTGTGGTAATGGTAAGGACACTGAAGAGTACTGCCAAGAAAAACTCCACTACTGTTGTGGTTGGATATCTCCTCATATCTGAGAATCATGGCAGTGACAGAGTGTGACAGAGCGTAAGGTATGGTATGATGACTGGCCTCCCAACTGTCAAACAATCAGACATCCAGAAGAAAAGATCAAATGGGTCAAGGAGGAGAGGAAAGTCTGTAATTAAAATTGTCAAAAAACCCACATTTCAATCCACAGGGCCATGGGGTGAGACAGGGATGCAGCTTAAGCCCCACCCTCTTCAACATATATATCAATGAATTGTCGAGGACACTAGAACAGTCTGCAGCACCCGGCCTCACTCTACTAGAATCTGAAGTCAAATGTCTACTGTTTGCTGAGGATCTGGTGCTTCTATCACCAACCAAGGAGGGCCTACAGCAGCACCTAGATCTTCTGCACAGATTCTGTCAGACGTGGGCCATGACAGTAAATCTCAGTAAGACAAAAATAATGGTGTTACAAAAAAGGTCCAGTTGCCAGGACCACAAATACAAATTCCATCTAGACACCGTCGCCCTGGAGCACACAAAAAACTACACATACCTCGGCCTAAACATCAGCGCCAGAGGTAACTTCCACACAGCTGTGAACGATCTGAGAGAAAAGGCAAGCAGGGCCTTCTATGTCATCAAAAGGAACATAAAATTTGACATACCAATTAGGATCTGGCTAAAAATACTTGAATCAGTTATAGAACCCATTGCCCTTTACGGTTGTGAGGTCTGGGGTCCGCTGACCAACCAAGGTCTCACAAAATGGAACAAATATCAAATTGTGACACTACATGCAGAATTTGGCAAAAATATATCCTCTGTGTATAATGTAAAACACCAAATAATGCATGCAGAGCAGAACTAGGCCGATGCCCGCTAATTATTAAAATCCAGATTTTTTTTACAACCACCTAAAATGAAGCGATTCCCAAACCTTCCATAACAAAGAGAGATGAACCTGGAGAAGAGTCCCCTAAGCAAGCTGGTCCTGGGACTCTGTTCACAAACACAAACAGATCCCACAGAGACAGAGAACAGCAACACGATTAGACCCAACCAAATCATGAGAAAACTAAAAGATAATTACTTGAAACTTTGGAAAGAATTAACAAAAACAAACTAAAATTAAAATTATATTTGGCACTAAACAGAATACCTGACCACTGTGACTGACCCAAACTTAAGGAAATCTTTTACTATGTGTAATATCCACAGTAGTTCAGAACTGAGTTCGGGGCGTTCGTATACTTTAGTTTAACTTTACTCCAAAGTATGCTGGCATAACATAGTTCACATGGCATATCACTCCTACGTCTGGCTACTGTAAAACATGGAACTGGAATCCCACAGTCTGAATACACGGACTGGATTATGGCATCATTTTCACTAAATTACAATATGTACAGACTCAGTGAGCATAGCCTTGCTATTGAGAAAGGCCGCTGTAGGCAGACCTGGCTCTCAAGAGAAGACGGGCTATGTGCACACTGCCCACAAAATGAGGTGGAAACTGAGATGCAATTCTTAACCTCCTGCCTAATGTATAACCAAGTTAGAGACTCATATTTCCATCAGATTACACAGTCCCACAACGAATTTGAAAACAAACCCAGTTTTGAAAAACTCCCATATCTACTAGGTGAAAAACCACAGTGTGCCATCACAGCAGCAAGATTCGTGACCTGTTGCAATAAGAAAAGGGCAACCAGTGAAGAACAAACATCATTGTAAATCCAACCCATATTTATGTCTATTTATTTTCCCTTTTGTATTTTAACTATTTGTACATAATATGCCATTTGAAATGTATTTATTCTTTTGGAACTTTTGTGAGTGTTATGTTTAATGTTAATTAGTATTTTTTATTTCACTTTTGTTTATTTTCTACTTCACTTGCTTTGGCAGTGTTAACAGATGTTTCCCATGCCAATAAAGCCCTTACATTGAAATTCGAGCGAGAGATAGTACATTTACAGAAAAATGCTATTAATCTTACACACAACAATACAAACAGACTTTTGAATACATTAATCCTTTCTCAACTCCCTCCTACACTCTCTTTCCCTCTCGCAGCATTTATCTCCCTCTTCCTCTCTCTCTCTCTCTCTCTCTCTCTCTCTCTCTCTCTCTCTGTCTCTCTCTCTCTGTCTCTCTCTCTCTCTCTCTCTCTCTCTCTCTCTCTCTCTCTCTCTCTCTCTCTCTCTCTCTCTCTCTCTCTGTCTCTCTCTCTCTCTCTCTCTCTCTCTCTCTCTCTCCCTCTTCTCTCTCTCTCTCTCTCTCTCTCTCTCTCTCTCTCTCTCTCTCTCTGTGTCTCTCTCTCTGTGTCTCTCTCTCTCTCTCTCTCTCTCTCTCTCTCTCTCTCTCTCTCTCTCTCTCTCTCTCTCTCTCTCTCTCTCTCTCTCTCTCTCTCTCTCTGTCTCTCACCCTGTGGGGGAGCGGTAGTGCTGAGAGCTGGATTCCTTCAGTGAAAGGGGTGTTGATTGTTTTGTCAGAGCTCTGAGGGAGTGTGAGGGATCGCTGTCAGGAGCTGTCATCCAAGGGTGTAACTCATCCCCTCACTAAAAGGAGAGAGGGGCCCCTGCCTTCTAACCTCTGACAGCTCCTCACACACACACACACACAGACGCACATCACAGACGCACATGCACCCATGCTAGCATACACGCCCACACGCTAGCATGCAATCACACACACACACACACACACGCACACACAAGCACACACTCACACACTTACGCACGCTAGCATGCACACACACACACCAAACACCCCACTATCCCTTGACTTACAACCTCTCCTCATAAATAACTTACACAATTGGCTGTCTCTGAGATCTGCACAATCTGTCCTCTTTACTAGTTACAAGTCTCAGTGTTTCTCCAGTGTGTTGCTGTGATAGGTTCCAGAAAAGTATCTTACCTGGCTGAGTTGGGGACATGTATAAGGTGTGTGTGTGTGTGTGTGTGTGTGTGTGTGTGTGTGTGTGTGTGTGTGTGTGTGTGTGTGTGTGTGTGTGTGTGTGTGTGTGTGTGTGTGTGTGTGTGTGTGTGTGTGTGTGTGTGTGTGTGTGTGCGGGTGCGTGCGTGCGTGCGTGTGTGTGACAGATAGACAAACTGATGGATTGATAGAAATACAGGCTGGTGGAGGCAGTGGTAGACTATCAAAAATGTGCAGTACCATTTTATAGCATAGTGGGCCTGTCTAAGTTGTTGTTTTACAAAACAATACTTATCGTGGCTAATCATGGGGGACTCATTGGACACAGAGTTGTCAGTTCAAAGCGTGCGTCAGAGGGTAGAACTAGTGTGCCCTGAACTCCTGTATGTCTTGTATGTGGAGTGGAGTTCCGTGTCAGTGGAGGAGGAGAAAAGAAAGTGAAGGAGGGAGGGAGGGAACTGAAAGGAGAAATGGGACGAGTAAGGGCCCGGCATTCCGGGGTTCCTCTCAAAGGAGCTGTCTGATAATGAAAATAAAGAATTCACCCCTCCCTCCCTTCTTCCCTCCCTCCTTCACTCCCTGTGCAGGCTGTCAACACGGGTTAAAATGTAGGATGAGAAAGCTAACCAACAACCAACACACACACACTAACATTTGCAGGCATAAACAAAGACTCACGCAGAGAGGGGGAGACAGAGAGACATAGGAGAGAAAGATAATAAGAATGAGAAAAAAGAGACATAGAGAGACACAGAGAGACAGAGACACAGAGAGACAGAGACACAGAGACACAGAGCTCTATATGCTGTTCCACTAGCTATGTGAGTGGCTGGAGTCCTCTTAGCCCCAGAAGAGCTCTTGTCCTCTGGGTAGACAGTAGGCTAATAGAGCTCAAGCCTTTGTCTGTGGAGAAGATTGATAACACATCATATTAAACATTCAACACGTACACACGCACACACCACACACATTATCACCAACACGCACACACCACACACATTATCACCAACACGCACACACCACACACATTATCACCAACACGCACACACCACACACATTATCACCAACACGCACACACCACACACATTATCACCAACACGCACACACCACACACATTATCACCAACACGCACACACCACACACATTATCACAAACACGCACACAAGTATGCACACACATTATCACCAACACACACAAGTATGCACACATTATCACCAACACACACACGTATGCACACACATTATCACCAACACACACAAGTATGCACACACATTATCACCAACACACACAAGTATGCACACACATTATCACCAACACACACAAGTATGCACACACATTATCACCAACACACACACGTATGCACACACATTATCACCAACACACACAAGTATGCACACACATTATCACCAACACACACAAGTATGCACACACATTATCACCAACACACACACGTATGCACACACATTATCACCAACACACACAAGTATGCACACACATTATCACCAACACACACAAGTATGCACACACATTATCACCAACACACACAAGTATGCACACACATTATCACCAACACACACAAGTATGCACACACATTATCACCAACACACACAAGTATGCACACACATACATGCTGTCAAAAAAACCAAAAAGATCGAGAGTGAAAACTGATTTACAATGGTGTCGTTTAATAAACATAAAACCACCGTAAACAGAACAATACATGAATGGGTCAAACAAAACCCGGTATCCACCAGCATAACGTACACAAGCACTACAAGAAACATTTCTGGACAAGGACATGGAGGAAACAGAGGGTTAAATACACAACATGTAATTGATGGGATTGAAACCAGGTGTGAGGGAAGACAAGACAAAACCAATGGAAAATGAAAGGTGGATCGGCGATGGCTAGAAGGCCGGTGACGTCGACCGCGGAATGCCGCCCGAACAAGGAGAGGGACAAGTCGTAACAAACAGTCTATAAATATGAATCTGTATGATTATTACACCGTCCTCTACTCAGAGGTTAGTCTGGCCATCTCATCCAACTAATGAGTTACCACTGCTCTCACAGAGGGACCTGGTTCACACTGTCTGCCTTAACTCACCTGAGGGAGACCATCATGGGGTTTAGATCACACATACCAGG
Organism: Oncorhynchus mykiss; assembly: GCF_057628025.1. Lineage (NCBI taxonomy): Eukaryota > Metazoa > Chordata > Actinopteri > Salmoniformes > Salmonidae > Oncorhynchus > Oncorhynchus mykiss. Next base: position 64,457,123 of record NC_143039.1, read on the forward strand.
GAACATGAATCTGACCAAGTGTTGCTCAAGACATCACCATTATGAGTTACCAGGGAACATGAATCTGACCAAGTGTTGCTCAAGACATCACCATTATGAGTTACCAGGGAACATGAATCTGACCAAGTGTTGCTCAAGACATCACCATTATGAGATACTAGTTAACATTAATCTGACCAAGTGTTGCTCAAGACATCACCATTATGAGTTACCAGGGAACATGAATCTGACCAAGTCTTGCTCAAGACATCACCATTATGAGTTACCAGGGAACATGAATCTGACCAAGTGTTGCTCAAGACATCACCATTATGAGTTACCAGGTAACATGAATCTGATGAGTCTTAAATGGCACCCTATTCCTTGTATACTGCAATACTTTTGAACAGGGTCCACTATATAGGGAATATGCAGGGAATTGGGTGCCATTTGAGATGGAATTGAGAGCAAAGGGGAGGAGGATGCTGGGAAGAGAGACTAAAAGAGAGAGTGAAGAGAAAAATAATATGGAAGGAAGGCCAAATAGAAGAGAAGAAGATAAGACAGAAGAAAGAAGGATATGGAGGGAGAGAGTTGAAAAGGGGAGGGTGAAGAATCTGAAAAAGAGAAAGTGTAGTGCTGGGAGAGAGAATGGAGGTGATGGGAGGGGGAGAGATTCATACTGTTGCTCCAGACCTGACCTTTGTGGAGTTTGTGATCACGGGGAGACAGCGTTATCGTTCTCTCAGATATTCAACCCAATTCCTGGAAGAGATTGGGATCCTGGAATTCTTAAATGTCCAATTTTGAGTAATCACTCAAACTGTAGTGCAAGCTTGATTGCTGAAAAATGTATGGCCACATGTGTTTCCCCAAAAAAGATTGAGTCTGCATGTGTGGCTGTGTAACTATGTGACTGGGGACTGTATATGGAACTGTGTGACTGTGTAACTGTGTAACTGTGCAACTGTATAACTGTGTGACTGTGTAAATGTGTGACTGTGTGACTGTGTGACTGCATATGGAACTGTGTGAATATGTAAATGTGTGACTGTGTGACTGTATAAGGAACTGTGTGACTGTGTGACTGTGTAACTGTGTAACTGTGCAACTGTATGACTGTGTGACTGTGTGACTGTGTAAATGTGTGACTGTGTAAATGTGTGACTGTGTGACTGTATATGGAACTGTGTGACTGTTTAACTGTGTGACTGTGTAACTGTGTGACTGTGTGACTGTGTAACTGTATAACTGTGCAACTGTATAACTGTATAACTGTGTGACTGTGTGACTGTGTAACTGTATAACTGTGTGACTGTGTAACTGTATAACTGCGTGACTGTATGACTGTGTGAATGTGTGACTGTGCAACTGTGTGACTGTGTGACTGTATAACTGTGTGACTGTGTGACTGTATAACTGTGTGACTGTGTAACTGTGTGACTGTGTGACTGTGTAACTGTGTGCCTGTGTGTGTAACTGTGTAACTGTGTAACTGTATAACTGTGTGACTGTGTGACTTTATAACTGTGTGACTGTGTAACTGTGTGACTGTGTGACTGTGTAACTGTGTGACTGTGTGACGGTGTGACTGCGTAACTGTATAACGGTATAACTGTGTGACTGTGTAACTGTATAACTGTGTGACTGTATAACTGTGTGACTGTATAACTGTGTAACTGTGTAACTGTATAACTGTGTGACTGTGTGACTTTATAACTGTGTGACTGTGTGACTGTGTAACTGTGTGACTGTATAACTGTATAACTGTATAACTGCGTGACTGTGTGACTGTGTAACTCTGTGACGGTGTGACTGTGTAAATGTGTGACTGTGTGACTGTATATGGAACTGTGTGACTGTGTAACTGTGTGACTGTGTGACTGTGTGACTGTGTAACTGGGCAACTGTGCAACTGTATAACTGTGTGACTGTGTAATGGGTGACTGTGTGACTGTATAACTGTGTGACTGTATAACTGTGTGACTGTGTGATTGTGTGACTGTATGACTGTGTGACTGTGTGACTGTTTAACTGTGTGACTGTGTGACTGTATAACTGTGTGACTGTGTAACTGTCACTGTGTGACTGTATGACTGTGTAACTATGTCACTTTGTGACTGTATATGGAACTGTGTGACTGTGTGAATGTGTGACTTTGTAACTGTGCAACTGTGTGACTGTTTAACTGAAACTATGTGACTGTGTGACTGTGCAACTAAGTAACTGTGTAACTGCGTGACTGTGTGACTGTGTAACTGTGTGACTGTGTGACTGTGTAACTGTGTGACTGTGTAACTGTGTAACTGTGTGACTGTGTGACTGTGTAACTGTGTGACTGTGTAACTGTGTGACTGTGTAACTGTGCGACTGTGTGACTGTGTAGCTGTGTGACTGGGTGACTGTATATGTAACTGTGTGACTGTGTAACTATGCAACTGTGCAACTGTGTGGCCGTGTGACTTTGTGATTGTGTGACTGTGTGACTGTGTGACTTTGTAACTGTGCAACTGTGTGACTGTGTGGCTGTGTGACTGTGTGCCTGTGTGGCTGTGTGACTTTGTGATTGTGTGACTGTATATGTAACTGTGTGACTGTGTGACTGTGTAACTGTGCGGCTGTGTGACTGTGTAACTGTGCGACTGTGCGACAGTGTGGCTGTGTGACTGTGTGTCTGTGTGGCTGCGCGACTGTGTGGCTGTGTGACAGTGTGACTGTGTGGCTGTGCGACTGTGCGACTGTGCGACTGTGCGACTGTGCGACTGTGCGGCTGTGTGACTGTGTGACTGTGTGGCTGTGTGACTGTGTGACTGTGTAACTGTGTAACTGTGTGACTGTGTAACTGTGTAACTGTGTGACTGTGTGACTGTGTAACTGTGTAACTGTGTAACTGTGTGACTGTGTAACTGTGTAACTGTGTAACTGTGTGACTGTGTAACTGTGTGACTGTGTAACTGTGTGACTGTGTAACTGTGTGACTGTGTAACTGTGTAACTGTGTAACTGTGTGACTGTGTAACTGTGTGACTGTGTAACTGTGTGACTGTGTAACTGTGTAACTGTGTAACTGTGTGACTGTGTAACTGTGTGACTGTGTAACTGTGTAACTGTGTAACTGTGTAACTGTGTGACTGTGTAACTGTGTGACAGTGTGACTGTGTGGCTGTGTGACTGTGTGACTGTGTAACTGTGTAACTGTGTGACTGTGTAACTGTGTAACTGTGTGACTGTGTGACTGTGTAACTGTGTAACTGTGTAACTGTGTAACTGTGTGACTGTGTAACTGTGTAACTGTGTAACTGTGTAACTGTGTAACTGTGTAACTGTGTGACAGTGTGACTGTGTAACTGTGTAACTGTGTGACTGTGTAACTGTGTAACTGTGTGACTGTGTAACTGTGTAACTGTGTAACTGTGTAACTGTGTGACTGTGTAACTGTGTAACTGTGTAACTGTGTAACTGTGTGACAGTGTGACTGTGTAACTGTGTAACTGTGTAACTGTGTGACTGTGTAACTGTGTAACTGTGTGACTGTGTGACTGTGTAACTGTGTAACTGTGTAACTGTGTGACTGTGTAACTGTGTAACTGTGTAACTGTGTGACTGTAGCATGTACATTTAAATGATTGGATCAAAATCAGATTTCAAAATATGTCATCATCTCTTCTCCTGTCGACTAGCCCAGTCCAGTCCTCAGACACACACACACACAGTGATGTACATGAACGCACGCACACACACACCATCCCAAGAGGAGTAACGTGAGACCACAGTCCACAGATTGTTAAGCTCTGTAGTCACAGCAGCAGAGACCGTGTGAGTTACTCTCTGTGTCACTCAACACCCCACAGCTGTGGGACCAGGGGTGCTGAAACCTCGTGTTAGACCAGTCATTCACACATACACACACACACACGCACACACACACACACACACACACACACACACACACACCGATTTTCTATCCTCGTGGGGACCTAAAATCTATTTCTACTCAAAACCCTAACCCTATTTTCCCTAACCCTAACCCTTACCCTAACCTTAACATTAACCCCTAACCTATTCCTAAACCCTAACACCTAAAACAAACCCCAAAGCCTAACCCTAAACTTAACCCTACCACCTAAACCTAACCCCAAAGCCTAACCCTAAAACTAATCCTACCACCTAACACCTAACCCTAACACCTAACCCTAAACCTAACCCTAACACCTAAACCTAACCCCAAAGCCTAACCCTAAACTTGACCCTAACACATAAACCTAACCCCTAACCCTAAAATGGCCTTTGTCCTCGTGGGGACTTTTGGGGATTTCAGGTCCCGACAAGAATAGAAGAACAAGACCACACACACATGCCCACATTCAGATCTCCAATACATTCATAATTTCCTCTCTCTCAACGGGCCATCAGCAGATTTACTGTCAACAATCACCTGGAAAATTGCTGTCACACACACATATACATAGTAACCCAGAAGATCTGATTGCTGACACAGACAGAGGACCCCTGCTGCAAGGCTGTCTATCTGACTTCCCGATCAGAAACATTCAGACAGATCCTGGGGTCCTGGCAGCGGGGGCTCTGTCACAGGGTATTAGGAGTGGACTGCCTGGAGATCCTCTATGACATTGAGGATAACATTGGCATGAATACGATATTTCGGTCTCTGTATCATTGAAATTGTGCTAAAAAAAGAGAAAGTCATCCATAAGGATCTACATTCTACAGGGTTTTCTCTCTCTGCTAGTTCTAAACAAAGACATGTCATAAAGTACAGTACATTGCTGCGGTCAGCAAACTTGGTGTGAGATTTGGAATTTTGATGGTTGCTATGGTGGCACTGAAAGGTTCTGAGACTACTTTAGTTAGCAGGCAAATAACAACGATTGCATACCAAATGGCACCCTATGCCCTTTCTAGTGCGTTACTTTGGACCATGGTTCATAGGACCATTTGGAATGCAGATAGTGTGTAAGGAGCTAGGGCAGAATAGGTGTAAGTGGAGCTATAGCAGGGATGCCAAACTCACGGCACAAGGGCCATTTTACAACCCTCTGTCGGATATTATTGCGCTCCCGTCCAGCCTCCCACACAGCTAGCTTTCATCCCGTCTGCCTATGTCAACCATTACAACATAGTCATACTGTATTTACAAACTTATTCATACAATGGGGGAAGGAGTTGGTTTGAGTTCCTGTACTTACATGTTTGACTAAAGTCAATCCTCTCACAGAGTGTGATTGAACGCTACAGAGACAAATAAACTTGAGGCCTGCGTTTGGCTAAACAAATCAGTGCCGTCGAATGATTCAGTCTCACAGTTTATTATGGTACTCAGGCCAACCATGCTTGACCAAGCTAGGAGCAAGGAAAGACCGAGGGAAAACTCCAATAGGTTTTCCCTCGCTTATTCTCTCTCTCTCATTCTCCCTCTTTCTCTCTCTCAATTCAATTGATGACGTAACAATGTACATATTGCCCAAAGCTTACTCTGGATATTTACAATATAAAAAATAAAATTGGAATCAAAATTGTCAACGGGACAACAGTAACAACAATAACCAAGGGTCAAAATAACCATACATTGAACAATAACAATAAGCATACAGTAGAGTACATGTGCAGGTTGATTGGTCTGTCAGACACTGTCCCTCACCTTATGGCAGGCAGCAATGTAGTGCGCTGCCAACCCACAGCTCTCTGCGTCCTCCCTCAACAGGACAGGTGGCCTACTCTCATCAGAGAGGTCTTTGGAACCTTGAATAAGGGTTTCAAATTTGGGGAAATGACACTCTCTAATTGTTTTATATTTTTGACATTTTGTCAGGAAATGCAGCTCCGTCTCAGGTTCTGCTGTTGTGCAGTGGTTGCACAGCCTTTCCTCTACAGGGAGCCAGGTTTTCCTGTGTCTACCCTTCTCAATGGCAAGGCTGTGCTCACTGAACATGTACTTTGTCAAGGTTTTTATAAGGTTTCTCTCTCTCTCTCCATTTATCTCTCTCTCCATCTATCTCTCTCTCTATCTATCTCTCTCAATTCAATTCAATTCAATTCAAAGGCTTTATTGGCATGGGAAACATGTGTTAACATTGCCAAAGCAAGTGAGGTAGATAATATATAAAGTGAATATATCAAGTGAAATAAACAATAAAAATTAACAGTAAACATTACACATACAGAAGTTTCAAAACAATAAAGACATTACAAATGTCATATTATATATATACAGTGTTTTAACAATGTACAAATGGTTAAAGGACACAGGATAAAATAAATAAGCATAAATATGGGTTGTATTTACAATGGTGTTTGTTCTTCACTGGTTGCCCTTTTCTCTCTCCCTTTTCTCTCTCCATCTATCTCTCTCTCCAGCTCTCTCTCCATCTATCTCTCTCTCCATCTATCTCTCTCTCCAGCTATCTCTCTCTCCATCTATCTCTCTCTCCATCTATCTCTCTCTCTATCTCTCTCTTTCTCTCTCTCCATCTCTCTCTCTATTTTTATTATCTTTAGACCTCTGTCTTAATCCTACACTCTCACTCACCAACATCTCACTTTGATCCATTCCATCTTTCTCAGCACAAGAGATGACCCAGAATCCTTTGCACTCCCTATCCTAGGTCCCAGCTGTGACTAACCTGTCATTAAGATATTTGGTGCTGTCTGGAGGTGGGGAGGAGGCGATGAGGGGTGATTGATAGGAGGGTGTATATGGGGGCTGGGGCAGGGCTGATGGGTAGGTAGTGGGTGTCGGAATCAGGCGCCATAATTCCCCACAGGCTTGTTAAAACACTCATATTCTCCATTAATTGGCTAGTTGGTCCTCAACACTGAGTCACATGCCAGAGAGGTCTGACTGGAGAGAGAGAGATATTTTGTTCAGAAATGAGGGCCAATCCCCAAAACACTATTAATCCCAGGTTTATAGCCTAAATGTGAAAATGAAGCTAATGAGATCTCTGTAATATCAACATGACTCCCATCATTGCTGAGGCCTGTGAGTTTGCGTCTCGACTTCCATTAATAGGGCTCTCAGCACAGAGAGGGACATGGGCTATGTGTGAGGATATATTTTATTTCTCAAACTCAAAACATTACATTCATTGGATCTCAAAAATACACAACTATTTATTTCCCTTAACTCTTTCTCTCTCTCTCTCACTTTCTCTGTACCTTTATCTCACTTCTTCTCTTTCAATTGTCTTTCTTTCTATGTGCTACTTGCTCTTCCTTCTCTCCTCTTTCTGTTTCTATTATATTATGACAGTAGTGTGACCTGTGAACCAGAGAGGACAGTAGAGATGGTGAGAGTTTATAGACTGTCGGAGAGGACAGTAGAGATGGTCACAGTTTATAGACTGTTGGAGAGGACCGTCGAGATGGTCACAGTTTATAGACTGTCGGAGAGGACAGGAGAGATGGTCACAGTTTATAGACTGTTGGAGAGGACCATCGAGATGGTCACAGTTTATAGACTGTTGGAGAGGACCGTCGAGATGGTCACAGTTTATAGACTGTCGGAGAGGACAGGAGAGATGGTCACAGTTTATAGACTGTTGGAGAGGACAGGAGAGATGGTCACAGTTTATAGACTGTCGGAGAGGACAGGAGAGATGGTCACAGTTTATAGACTGTTGGAGAGGACACTAGAGATGGTCACAGTTTATAGACTGTCGGAGAGGAAAGTAGAGATGGTCACAATTTATAGACTGCTGGAGAGGACAGGAGAGATGGTCACAGTTTATAGACTGTCGGAGAGGACAGTAGAGATGGTCACAGTTTATAGACTGTCGGAGAGGACAGTAGAGATGGTCACAGTTTATAGACTGTCGGAGAAGACAGGAGAGATCCATGGTCACAGTTTATAGACTGTCAAAAAGGACAGGAGAGATCCCTGGACACTGTTTATAGACTGTCAAGAGGACTGGAGAGATCCATGGGCACTGTTTATAGACTGTCAAAAAGGACAGGAGAGATCCCTGGGCACTGTTTATAGAATGTCAAAGAGGACAGGAGAGATCCATGGTCACTGTTTATGGACTGTCAAAAAGGACTGGAGAGATCCCTGGGCACTGTTTATAGACTGTCAAAGAGGATAGGAGAGATCCCTGGGCACTGTTCATAGACTGTCAAAGAGGACTGGAGAGATCCCTGGGCACTGTTTATAGACTGTCAAAGAGGACAGGAGAGATCCCTGGGCACTGTTTATAGACTGTCATAAAGGACAGGAGAGATCCCTGGGAACTGTTTATAGACTGTCAAAGAGGACAGGAGAGATCCATGGTCACTGTTTATAGACTTTCAAAGAGGACTGGAGAGATCCCTGGGCACTGTTTATAGACTGTCAAAGAGGACTGGAGAGATCCCTGGGCACTGTTTATAGACTGTCAAAAAGGACAGGAGAGATCCCTGGGCACTGTTTATAGAATGTCAAAGAGGACAGGAGAGATCCATGGTCACTGTTTATGGACTGTCAAAAAGGACTGGAGAGATCCCTGGGCACTGTTTATAGACTGTCAAAGAGGATAGGAGAGATCCCTGGGCACTGTTCATAGACTGTCAAAGAGGACTGGAGAGATCCCTGGGCACTGTTTATAGACTGTCAAAGAGGACAGGAGAGATCCCTGGGCACTGTTTATAGACTGTCATAAAGGACAGGAGAGATCCCTGGGAACTGTTTATAGACTGTCAAAGAGGACAGGAGAGATCCATGGTCACTGTTTATAGACTGTCAAAGAGGACTGGAGAGATCCCTGGGCACTGTTTATAGACTGTCAAAGAGGACTGGAGAGATCCCTGGGCACTGTTTATAGACTGTCAAAGAGGACTGGAGAGATCCCTGGGCACTGTTTATAGACTGTCAAAGAGGACTGGAGAGATCCCTGGGCACTGTTTATAGACTGTCAGAGAGTGCAGGAGAGATCCCTGGGCACTGTTTATAGACTTTCAAATAGGGTCTGGAGAGATCCATGGTCACAGTTTATAGACTGTCGGATAGGACAGGAGAGATGGTCACAGTTTATAGACTGTCAAAGAGGACTGGAGAGATCCATGGTCACAGTTTATAGACTGTCGGATAGGACAGGAGAGATGGTCACAGTTTATAGACTGTCAAAGAGGACTGGAGAGATCCATGGTCAGAGTTTATAGACTTGAAAATAAAGGAGAGCCGCACACTCTAGGAGCTGAGATGCAAAAATGTAATGTCCAACGTTTCGACAGCCAAGCTGTCTTCATCAGGGTATAATCACAAACAATGCAGGGTGACTCGTTTATATAGTGTCAAAAGACACAGGTGTCTGTAATCATGGCCAAGTGTGGCCTAATATCATTGGATAATTATCAAATATTAAAATGGCATACAAAGAACAGCATACAAGAAAACAAATGGCTAGATACGATCATAGATTCATTTTAGACTACACAAGCTTACAAACAATTACAATGGCAAAGTCACAATAATCACAAGAATGGCTTCAGATCAAAGTCTACGTTGAGACCGAAGAGAGCAAGGGTCTTTAAGTTAAAGATCCAGGCAGCCTCTCGTTTTAACAATAAATTATCAAGGTCACCCCTCTCCTAGGGAGGGTGACATGTTCGATGCCAATATAACGCAGAGATGAAATCGAGTGGCCTGCCTCCAAGAAGTGGGCCACAACTGGATAAGTAAAGTTTTTACAACTAATGGTGCTACGATGCTCTGAGATACGTACTTTTAATTTGCGCTTTGTTTTACCTACATAATTTTTACCACAAGGACAAGTTATGAGATAAATAACTGCCTTAGTGGAGCACGTAATAACACCTTTTATTGGGATCAATTTCCCTGTTTGTGGGTGTTTGAAGGATCTACATTTATAAGTGCCATTGCATGCTGTTTATAGACTGTCAAAGAGGACTGGAGAGATCCATGTTCAGAGTTTATAGACTGTCAAGAAGGACAGGAGAGATCCATGTTCACAGTTTATAGACTGTCAAAGAGAACTGGAGAGATCCATGTTCACAGTTTATAGACTGTCAAAGAGGACTGGAGAGATCCATGTTCAGAGTTTATAGACTGTCAAGAAGGACAGGAGAGATCCATGTTCACAGTTTACAGACTGTCAAAGAGGACTGGAGAGATCCATGTTCACAGTTTATAGACTGTCAAAGAGGACTGGAGAGATCCATGTTCACAGTTTATAGACTGTCAAAGAGGACTGGAGAGATCCATGTTCACAGTTTATAGACTGTCAAAGAGGACAGGAGAGATCCATGTTCACTGTTTATAGACTGTCAAAGAGGACTGGAGAGATCCCTGGGCACTGTTTATAGACTGTCAAAGAGGACAGGAGAGATCCCTGGGCACTGTTTATAGACTGGCAAAGACGACAGGAGAGATCCCTGGCCACTGTTTATAGACTGTCAAAGAGGACAGGAGAGATCCCTGGGCACTGTTTATAGACTGTCAAAGAGGACAGGAGAGATCCCTGGGCACTGTTTATAGACTGTCAAAGAGGACAGGAGAGATCCCTGGGCACTGTTTATAGACTGTCAAAAAGGACAGGAGAGATCCCTGGGCACTGTTTATAGACTGTCAAAGAGGACTGGAGAGATACATGTTTACTGTTTATAGACTGTCAAAGAGGACTGAAGAGATCCATGTTCAGAGTTTATAGATTGTCAGAGAGGACTGGAGAGATCCCTGGGCACTGTTTATAGACTGTCAAAGAGGACTGGAGAGATCCATGTTCAGAGTTTATAGATTGTCAGAGAGTGCAGGAGAGATGGTCACAGTTTATAGACTGTCAGAGAGGACTGGAGAGATCCATGGTCACAGTTTACAGACTGTCAAAGAGGACTGGAGAGATCCATGTTCACAGTTTATAGACTGTCAAAGAGGACTAGAGAGATCCATGTTCACAGTTTATAGACTGTCAAAGAGGACTGGAGAGATCCATGTTCACAGTTTATAGACTGTCAAAGAGGACAGGAGAGATCCATGTTCACTGTTTATAGACTGTCAAAGAGGACTGGAGAGATCCCTGGGAACTGTTTATAGACTGTCAAAGAGGACAGGAGAGATCCCTGGGCACTGTTTATAGACTGGCAAAGACGACAGGAGAGATCCCTGGCCACTGTTTATAGACTGTCAAAGAGGACAGGAGAGATCCCTGGGCACTGTTTATAGACTGTCAAAGAGGACAGGAGAGATCCCTGGGCACTGTTTATAGACTGTCAAAGAGGACAGGAGAGATCCCTGGGCACTGTTTATAGACTGTCAAAAAGGACAGGAGAGATCCCTGGGCACTGTTTATAGACTGTCAAAGAGGACTGGAGAGATACATGTTCACTGTTTATAGACTGTCAAAGAGGACTGGAGAGATCCATGTTCAGAGTTTATAGATTGTCAGAGAGGACTGGAGAGATCCCTGGGCACTGTTTATAGACTGTCAAAGAGGACTGGAGAGATCCATGTTCAGAGTTTATAGATTGTCAGAGAGTGCAGGAGAGATGGTCACAGTTTATAGACTGTCAGAGAGGACTGGAGAGATCCATGTTCAGAGTTTATAGATTGTCAGAGAGTGCAGGAGAGATGGTCACAGTTTATAGACTGTCAAATAGGACAGGAGAGATCCATGTTCACAGTTTATAGACTGTCAAAGAGGACTGGAGAGATCCATGTTCAGAGTTTATAGACTGTCAGAGAGCACAGGAGAGATCCCTGGTCGCAAACGCACACACATGCACACACACACACTGCTGACGCTGAAGGAAACAATTTGTCTGTTGATGGATGACAACTTCAGCTGACCTTGTTCTCTCATACAGGATTTAGTCTTTCATCTTTAGACACACAACTCAGGTGCAGAGAGGGAGACATAGAGATTAGACCTACCAGCTCTCACAGTCTCACCTCAGAATTAGATGTTTTTCAAATGTCAAATTTCGAAGTTGTTCCAAACGTCAAATTTCAAAGTGTTTAAGGTTAGGTTTTAGGCGTTAACTTCACATTTTTAAGGTTAGGTTTTAGGTGTTAACTTGACATTTTTAAGGTTAGGGATAAGTTTAAGCATTAACTCCAAATGTAATGTTATGCATTTGAATGGTTAAGTTAAGGGTTAAGGTTTGGGATGGGCTTAAAAACAACAATATCAAAACAACTTTCTATCACTGTATTCAAAGATGCAGCCATTTGAGGCAAATGCTTAAGTCAGAGGCAGATGCCCATCCGTCATTCCCGTTCACAAAGCCCTAGCAAAACCCAAACTTTCTTGATAGTACAGTGCTCAATGTTGCCCCTAGTGGCCAGTTTCCACTTCATCTCCCGACATCCTCAGATATGGATGGACGTCGAAAACTGACTTGTATCACGTGACCTGGCTGGATTAGACACACTCAGGCGCAGAGAGAGAGACATGGAGATTAGACCAGACTCATCACTAGACCTTTAAAAAGGTCCTGAGAATGTCAAAATGTGCCTTTCTTGGCGCTCACATTTGAAATAAAAAAAATATTGCCCAGCACTGGCACAAACTTATGATGCTCGAAGGATAAACTCGCTTCTCAGACCAAAACATGCTACTCTAACCACTGCACCACGGCAGTTCACAATGCCCTGGCAAGCCGGGAGAAAACTTGATGATACTTGATGTTTTAAGCCTTCCCTAAACCATAGCCCTAACCTTAACCACTCAGAATGAATACTTAAAGTTAAACCTTTGAGTGGTTTCTGTTTAAACTCTGTAACAACGCGGAATTAACCCTGTAAACACTCTGAATGAATGCGTAAAAAATACACACACACACACTGTTCATCAATAATAGGTCAAATTTCAAAGTGAAACTATCAGATCTTGTTGAATTAGACACACAACTCAGGTGCAGAGAAAGAGATAGGGACAGAGATGTAAGAGCCTGTCACGCCTGCTCCCGCTCTTCCCCCCTGGCGCTCGAGGGAGCCAGGCTGCCCTGCATTACGCACTCCTGCCACCATCATTTACGCACACCTGCCTTCCCTCATCACGCGCTTCAGCGATACTGGACTCACTCAATCACCTGTTTATTACCTCCCCTATATTAGTCAGTTCCCCAGCTCTGTTCCCCGCTACTGCATTGTTTGTTCAATGTACGTGTTACCCGTGTGCTGACGCTGTTCCTGTCTTCTTCTCTGTCTGTTTCCAAATAAATGTCTGACTCCCCATACCTGCTTCTCCTGTCCGGCGTCAGCCCTTACAGAGACAGGGAATATGTGTGTCTCCTGATGGGTGTATTTGGGTGTAGGTGTAATTGTGAGTGTGTGCGTGTGTGCTCTGCTGATTAGAGGCTGTTTGGTGAGGGGCTGTTTTTTCTGTGCCTCTCCTTTTCCCCGTCAGCCCTCGCCCCCCCGGCAGGCATCATGGGTAGCTGTGGTTGATGCGTCAGAAGCACTAAGTGTCGACCCTCTAACATACACACATACACACACTCTTTCCCCTAACGTCCCATCTGTCAGGGTCTTGTGACAACAGAGGGCTGACAAAAACAAGCATGCCCAGCAGACTCCAAGGACCAGCCTAGGGCCTAGGGGTTTGTGTGTGTGTGTGTGTGTGTGTGTGTGTGTGTGTGTGTGTGTGTGTGTGTGTGTGTGTGTGTGTGTGTGTGTGTGTGTGTGTGTGTGTGTGTGTGTGTGTGTGTGTGTGTGTGTGTGTGTGTGTGTGTGTGTGTGTGTGTGAGAGAGAGAGGGTTGGTGATACAGAGCAGCCTGTGTGTGTTTTCCTCTTCATTTCCTGTTCCTGTGAGAGATAGTTTCCTCTCCAGAAACATGGCAGCTCCCCATGGGTGTGTGTCTGCGCGTGCATGAGTATTAGGGTTCCTTATACAAAGAGAGGGGTGGGGCTGAGTAGAATCAATCGCACTTGTTACTGATTGAGCCCCCCTTGAAACCTCCATCCCCCAGCCCTCCTCAGCTGTGAGTGATTAAAGCCAGAGGGGGGCGAGCTAGGGGATAGAGGTGGAGACCGGGTACTCACTCAACTCACAGAGTAATGACTTCCAGACCTCTGGTTCTCTCCAGTTCCCCTGCAGTTCCCCGGCTCTGTGATGGGACGGTAATTAGGAGCGACGGCTGGGCATTCAGGACAGTGTAAACCCAGCCCTGGTCCTGTCAGACAGACACATGGACAGCCCCTCACTGAAGGACCCCCACAGCTGGCCCCTGTAGCAGCACTGTGACAGCAGCTAGCCAGACACACCGTGAATTCACCAAAGTTAATAGAATGGTAGGGAAAAAGCAGAGAGACAGACAGAGAGACAGACAGACAGAGGGACAGACAGACAGACACAGACAGACAGACAGACAGACCGACCGACCGACCGAGGGATAGAGAAACAGACAGACAGACAGACAGACAGACAGACAGACAGACAGACACCAAAAGGCAGCCGGCCTACAAAAAGGCAAGAGGCCTCCTGCGGGGACTGGGCTGGGATTAAAAATAAAAATAAATTACTGAAAAATATAGGACAAGACACACATCACGACAAGAGAGACAACACAACACTACATAAAGAGAGACCTAAGACAACAACATAGCATGGCAGCAACGCCTGACAGCACAGCATGGTAGCAACACAACTTAAACACCATGGTAGCAACACAACATGGCAGCAACACAACTTAAACACCATGGTAGCAACACAACATGGCAGCAAAACAACTTAAACACCATGGTAGCAACACAACATGGCAGCAGCACAAACATGGTACAAACATTATTGGGCAGAGACAAGAGCACAAAGGGCACAAATGGCAAGAAGGTTACAGACCATTTACTCTGAGAATGTTGCATGATTAGAGTGAATAGGATGTCCTTAAGACCATTGTCAAAATGTGGTCGCTTCTCAATAGAACTATGTCACTTTTCCGTGGCAGAACTGTGCTAACTTCAAATGTCAACTGACAAGCTAGCTAGTGGTTGCAGGTTCGTGTGTGATAACATTTGCTTTTATAAAAACTAAATTGAGCCTATATATATGTATATATATATATATATATATATATATATATATATATATATATATATATATATATATATATATACACATATATATATATATATATATATATATATATATATATATATATATATATATATTGTCACGTTCTGACCGTAGTTCTTTTGTGTTTTCCTTGTTTTAGTGTTGGTCAGGACGTGAGCTGGGTGGGCATTCTATGTTGTGTGTCTAGTTGGTCCGTTTCTATGTATGGCCTGATATGGTTCTCAATCAGAGGCAGGTGAAGAAAACCGTTACATATATCAACTAACAAAGCTAACAGACTGAAATTCAATTTCTACCCTCCCCACAAAAACATCTGGTCCAGTTTTCATGGTGTATTTCTGACTCTTCCCCTATAAACTGCCATAGAAACAACCCCTTGCAACATTAATTGACCAGGTTAGAGGAATAGAAAGCCACGGATCTGGAGATGAAAATGACGAGGGTATCAAGTTGATTTTGATTGGTCCAGAATGTGGAAACATCACCTAATGTTACCACCTCCCAACACTGAAATATGGAAGACACAACCAAGAATTGGTCTAAACTAGCAACGGTCATCACAAACTAACGTTGTCATTTAATCAACAGACACATTAAGGTTGTACTATTGTAGAGAACATGATTCATAATGACATGGGCTAAAGAAAACTAGGTTTAGACATTAATTTAATAGCCCTCTTGAATGTACCTGTATTTCACTACAGTCTAGGGCAGTGAGTGAACCTTACATCATACAATACATTACTACACTATTTTTTTTACAAATGTACAATATAAATGAAATGTGTGTGTGTGTGTGTGTCTCTTCACAGTCTGCCTTGTGCCGTGAGGTGTTGTTTAACTGCTCGCTTGAGTTACTTCTTGTGGAAGAGTTCCATGTAGGCATGGCTCTATGTAGTACTGGGCTTTTCCCCAATAGTCTGTTCTGGACTTGGGACTGTGACGAGACCCCTGGTGGTATGTCTTGTGGGGTATGTATGGGTGTCTGAGTTATGTGTTAGCTGTTTGAACAGACATATCAGTGCTTTCAAAACCCCTCACAAAGGAAATTGGTGATGCAGTCAATATCTCCTCTACTTTGAGCCAGGAGAGATTGACATGCATGTTATTGATATCGGCCATTAGTGTACATCTAAGGGCCAGCTGTGATTTTCTGTCTGGGCCAACTGTAATTTGCCTATGTCTTTCTTTGCAGCACTAAACCATATAACTGGTCAGTAGTCCAGGTGGGATATAACGGAAGTCTGTAGGATTGTTTTGCTGATTTTTAAGTCAAGAAAGCAGAGCAGAACTTAATAATGGACAGACCTCTCCCCATCTTAGAAAGCAGAGCAGAGTTTTATCATGGACAGACTTCTCCCCATCTTAGAAAGCAGAGCAGAGTTTTATCATGGACAGACTTCTCCCCATCTTAGAAAGCAGAGCAGAGTTTTATCATGGACAGACCTCTCCCCATCTTAGAAAGCAGAGCAGAGTTTTATCATGGACAA